>NC_142349.1:8935714-9096428 GCF_059441175.1 Urocampus carinirostris | reverse complement strand
TGTAATCTATTGCTGACTAAATTGGGCTTTTGCTTGTTCATTTTGTTGAGACAAATTCTGAATTCAACATGTTCCAGTGTTGAAAAATTGTTCCAGAAAAAATAATTATATACAGACAAACGTGGATTTAAAAAAATATATATATTTTAACCACACATTTAATTGATCATCAGAATTATGAAAAACTGTGACCCTTTATCATGTTGTCTTCCAGCTCTGTCTGCAATAAAAGACTATTAAACTTTTAGATTTTCCTACACAAAATAAAATATTTCAAACTCATTAAAACAGAACTTTGAAAAATTGATAAGTGCCCGTTTGCAGTTCTGTACCTGCTAGAGTAGGCATGACAACCATTGGATGATTTAATAGGGCCCAACATAAATTTCTAAGTATGTCGTCAGAAGAGTCTCTAGGTCATTTCTATCAAAAGCTTTGCCGCCAGAGGGCAGTGTTTAGTTTGTACAGCGTGGTCAAGTCATGCTTATTTGTATAGCCCTTTGATTCAGGTGTAAAACCACATTCACTCAATTGTTAAAAGAAACCAGTAAACACATTGAATGCCAAACATAAACATCTTTTTTCACCATTGTTTGTGACCAAATGCATACATGCCAAAAGGTATTAAAAACCGGTAGAGTTTGTTGTGCACTATTTTTACAGGCAAAACACGATCTGTCTCCAGAATATATACAATTAAACATGTGCTTCTTTAAAACTATGTGCCAAACATTTACCAAAACGGAAATCTAATGCTATTTTAAGTAGTTTTATTCACATATAAAACTTAAACCAAATTACAAAACAACAGCTGTAGACTAAAATACTATTTTTGAGTCAAGATTTTTTGTTGTTGTTTAAATTAATAAAAAGTGTGAGTCTAACGCGTAAAGTGGTAGTGTTTGCAGGTATATAAATGTCTGGTTTTGAGAAAAGATCCCTTGTCATCTGTAATTATAATATGTAGGGTAAGTTCGTAATGTAGGCTGAATGGTAAAGCCCCAGACAGACCTATTTTGACATCCCTGTGCTAGAGTTCTTCGAGTGAGGGGTGAAATGGCATAACATGGACTTTCTATTTTGTGTCCAAGCATGTATAGTTGTCTTATTATTTGAAGCTTTTCCACAACGATGTTTTTTCTCCACCTTCTGGCATTTTCATCATCCATATTTTTCATTTTAAAGAACCTGAAGTCAAGGTCAGCCAGCCCGAAGTCGACATCATCCAACCTGAAGTTAAAGAGCAAGTTGCCTCACCAGACATTGTGCCAGCAGCGGAGGAAGAGCCCATTGCTGCTCCAGCTCCACTCGAGCCTGCCCCCTCCTCTTGCCCCTCATCCACTCTACCCACTGATGACCTGAAAAATCACGAGCCCCACCTGGGCCCCAAGCCTCGCTCTCACAACAGAGTCCTTAACCCCCCAGGAGGAAAGTCCAGTGTGGTGTTCTACTGATTAGTTGAGCCCACGTCGGTCTTTCTTGATATGTTTCCTCTGCTACTCCATGCATCGCTCCTCATTCCAACACCCACCACCTTCATGGTTGTCTCACTTGTACATCAGGAGATCCGTTGTTCTCAAAATCAAAAACGGACTGATCTGTCATCCACAGTTTGTTGCACTCCCCTCACTTCTCCTACTTCAATTCGATCCTCCAAACTGCATATTACAATCACTGCATTTTCAATCAAATATCACACCATTGTGAAATTGTTTTATCTCAATTCTATATTTTCACCAAACCCACATACCTTAAAATTTGGCCTTTTTTCCAACCCTTCCTATTCTTCTGTATGAAATAAGGTGACCTTTGAAATTATACTTGTCATTTGCTTACTGGCAACCAAATATGAGAGCAGTTATGTCAGTAGCCTTTTTGCCTTCTTACTACTGTCATTCAATTGTGCCTGACAGGAAAGGTCTACTTTCAGAACTGACTTTTCAGGGAACAAAATACATTGATTTGAAGACAAATGTGGTTGTTAGACATAATTTTGCAGTCTAAGGATTTTTTTCTTTTAGATTTTACGCGAATGTGTATTTTCTGCGTTGCCTCATTGCTTGTTTTATCCGAGAGCGGGCCTTATTTTTTTTTCTCGGGATGGCCTCTGTTTATGTTTTAAATTAAAACAGTTGGAGACGGGGGAATTCTGGACAAGTTGTGGGTGATCTCTTTTCGGTGAAACCTCCTCACCCATTTCATGATGCACATTTAAGATATTCTGACACCAGCCTGACTCCTGTGTGTTTATGTGCCTCGCAGCAATGAGTGCAGCAGAATTCAAATTCTGTTTATTGCAATAAAAATTTTTTTCATTTGGATGGTTGTTGAAGTATATTTCGGAGACTAGTCGAACTTCATTTGTGGTAATAAAAGCATGAGGCATCTGCCACATATACTGCATACCCTGAATATTTACAGCATTGTGAATTCATCACACAAAGCGGTTCTTGTTCTCCTTCGTTGTTGACCATTCTTCTTACTCTGTCTTAGGTCAAATTCAGCCTTTTTTCCACTGCAGTTAGTATAACCTACCTAAATTTGTGTCTGTTAGGTTTTACCCCAAAAAATGCATCACTACTACCCTCATATTTGTACGGTTACATGAGTAATTCGACAAATTGATACTGCCACCTAGAGGTACTCTTTTGTATTGTTCCAAATACTAAATAACTGCTAATTCTCCAAGAAATATATATGCCCTTCTCACAGGTAATTGTATCCTCGATGAAATATTTTGCCCACGACTCCGTTAATAGGTCCCACCACCAAACTACTTGTTGCTGCCAATGATAAAATAACTACAGTAATAAACGCAGGATACTTTTCAACCATGTCGCCATTCACCTGCCATGAGTCTTTGCACAATAATAGCTGTCACAGATTGAATCGTGCTCATCCCTGTTGGCATCATACAGGTCAGGGGAGCTGGGTGAGTGATCATTTAAACATATTGGGGTTATTCAAAAAAGTAATTGTTTTATATATTATTTTTGTATCCCTTAACCACCAGGGGAACAATTCCTGTGGTGTGTCTTGGGCAAGTACAGCCTGGTGGCGCCCATCCCTCTCTAGGCCAACAAATGTTTCTGTTTAATGTTGATAGCTACTGAATTTGTACATTCTTTATTTTGAACGTTTGCAAACGAATCTTGTGATTTTATTTAATTGTTAGCCAGAGGAACGTTTTAAAATCCCATTTTACTTGTTTGCGCAAGCGTTAATTATCTTTTTACCCAAACATCACAGTATTCAATCAATGGCTGAAGGACAAGTTACCTCTACGCACGGTATATTTCTGCTGGATTCGATTTATAAGAATACAATTAAACTTTTGAGGCATATTTTAGCGGTGTGTCGGCTGCCTTTGTTTTATCTGTGAAGCATTATTTTCATAGTGCACAGTCATTATTATCATATTGTATCACGGAGCATTTTCTCAGGCCAAGTGTTTGTAAAATTATTCAATTTCCGGTTTGAGCCTCCAAATTAAAACATTCCATTGGCACTATGTGGGTGGGTTGGTGTCTGGATCCCTTAAATACTAGAGTCATAAGGGCACCATTTCCTGTTCTGAGTCTCGGGTAAGTACAGCCTAGTGGTGCCCATCCAGCTCCAGGCCAACAAATGTTTCTACCAATGAAAGTGCCAATTGCTTAACATGTAAGCTACATGTTCGTATAGTTTGTATGATATGTTGCGTTTGTAAAAACAAAAACAAATTGATGTTGCGGAATACATGGAAATTGCAGTTTTATTCATGTCAATTAAAAAAAAAACTCATCCTTATCTCAGCCAGTTAGTTGCACACTAGCAGACGTTTTTTTTCTTTTTATGTATTTATTACTTTATCAAAATAAACATGTTATTTCTTTAACTAGGAGAAAAAAAATCAATGTAAAGAAAACTAACAAAGATATAGAGCATGGGACTCAAACGATTTACTTGGGGGCTGCCGGAGATATGGGGTCTGGGTGAGGTTGGGCCAAATCAGGTTTTCCACAAAAAAATCTGATAAAACATTCCACTGTTCTTAAATATCGTTTTTACAAATCCCTACTCAAAATGAGATATAAAAATAAAAAATCAGTCAGTAATAAATTATTATGTACCTCCTAGTGGTGTAAAATGTCAATTATTACATAAAAAAACGAATATTGACTAAAATAAGAAGCAAAAAGGGCGCAGTGGTTAGCGCGTGTGCGGCACAGTTCTAAGGTCTTGGGAACCTCCTGTGCGGGTTCAAATCCAGCTTCCTGTGCGGAGTTTGTATGTTCTCCCCGTGCTTGCGTGGGTCTCCTCCGGGCACTACGGTTTCCTCCCACATTCCAAAGACATGCATTTCAGGTGGATTGGCCGGTCCAAATTGGCCCTAGGTGTGAATGAGCGAGCGAGTTGTCTGTCCCTGTGTGCAACCAGTTCAGGGTGTCTCCTGCCCACTGCCCGATGATTGCTGGGATGGGCTCCAGCAACCCCGCGACCCTACTGAGGATAAGCGGTGCAGCTAATGTGATGAGAGATGAGATGAGAAGCAAAAACACATGTTATATGTTGAAGTGTCCTTGGGCAAGACACTGAATTCCTAATGCCTCCGATAGCAGGTAGTTGCCTTGCATGGCTGACACTGCTATCGGTGAGTTAGTGTGTAAAAGGAAAAGTGTGAAGCACATTGTAAAGCGTTTTGGGAGGTCTTCCTTGACTTGAAAAGCGCTATATAAATGCAGATCATTCATTCATTAATTAGCATATAAATGTGCATTTTTGAAATACTTATAGATTTAAAAAGGTATGATAATTATACACAGCATGAGCCTCACCTAGAGGTAAATGACATAATTTTCTGCCATCTTGGGGGGGGGTTACCCTTAGCAGTCGAGCCCCATTTTATGAAAAAACAAAACAAAAAAACAAAAAACAAACAAACAAAAAAACTATTCCTTGATCTGCAACCTCACTGGAACTGTTTAAATCTATGCTTAAAACATACTTCTATTCTATAGCATATGAATAACCAATTTTTTATGTTGACAATATCTGTGTTTTATTTGTAATTGCAACATCCGTTGCAGCCTGGTCATCCTGGAAGGGGGATAACCTCATGTGTGGTCCCTTCTAGAGGTTTCTTCATTTTCCTCATGTTGAGGTTTTTGTGTTTTTACTTGCCCTCATGTAGGTTTTAGAGCAGGGGATGGTGTCATAATAGTCTGTGGTTTGCAATAATCTGTGGTCTGTGCAGCCCTTTGAGACTCTTTGTGATTAAGGGCTATACAAATATACATGACTTGACTTGACTTGACCTATGAGTGTTTGAAAAAATACACATTTCTATGATGCATGCATTTTGGCCTATTTTTCAAATATATATATTTTAAATGAATATAGTTTTTATTACCACTGAGAGGCACTAAATATTAAACAATGCCCCTTTTAGTAACTCTTACCTATGTTAACACCTTATGACGTTAGTTGACTTCAGGGCTAATTGGGCGTATCCTCACGTTTTAATTTAAAGCATTTCCTCTCCACTTCCGGTGCCTTACGCTACCTTGATGCAGATGCTGCGACGTCATCCCCATTGGGTCAGCTGGCTTCTCCATCTGACGGTCGCGACAACCTCTCCCGTTGGGAGACATCACTATCACCTCCTCAACCCACTCAAACAAATGTCTCAAACCTCATCATAGTGGTGTCGTTCGTCGTCGGGGTTCTTATTTATTGTTTGATTCATGAATTGGTGTATTAATTTTCCCAACCGGCAATGGCTTAGCTCGGCGGCTGCGGCTGCCGAGGAGCAGGTGCGGCAGTATCGACGAAGGCATTTCTCTTCCAATTCGGGCATGGCCACATCCGCTCGGAAGGAACCCTCGCGCCTCCACCGTCGATGAACTGTGCTATTTCGATGGATTCAACTAGCTCGGTCGTGACACGACGAGCTGGCGGCGGCTGAAGAGGAGGAGTGGCCCTCTGTATATTTTTCCATACTATTTTTTTCCCTCCAAGGAGCTAACTGTTATGCAGAATTACACGTTTCTCCTTCCTTGACGTGATCAAAAACACCTCGACCGTCGGTCGACAAGGCCTTTGGACGCCTCCATTTGGCTCCCCGCAGCCAGCTGCGGCCGCCAGGATGATGGAGCTACAGATCGACGAGGTAGTCTACCAGGTAAAACTGCAAATGTTTTAAGAGGCGGGGACGTTTTGAGAAAACTGGAAATTTGAAACATGTCGTGGGGGCGTGAGAAAACCCAGTCAAGTGCAGAGTTGGGCGCGTTACTGCACAAAGTATTTCGTTACAGTTTCAACTTACTTCATGATTAAAGTAAATGCGTTACCTCCCAGATTACTGACACCCAAAAGTAGAGCGTTACTCTGAGTGTAACCTATTGGCTACAAATTACCCTATATACTCATATTGAAGATGTACATACATTGAAGCCGACCCCCTAAAACTGCTTAAAAATAGCCTTCATATTTCTTTGCTTGTGCAATCTTAACACAGCCATGACACTCCGTATCCATTTAGTCTTTTGTCTTCAAACCAATTAAAGATTTCCTTATCCAATGTCTGAGTAATGTCCAAGATGTTTTTTTTTTCTGCCAGCAATGGTCCATCCATCATCTGCACCACTTATCATCAGTAGGGTCACGCGTATGCTGGAGCCCATCCCAGCTATCCTCAGGCAGTGGGCAGGGGACACCCTGAACTGGTTGCCAGCCAGTCGCAGGGCACACAGGGACAGACAACTCACTTGCTCATTCACACATAGGGACAATTTGCACCAGCCAATTAACCTGCCATGCATGTTTTTGGAATGTTGGAGGAAACCGGAGTGCCCGGAGGAGACCCATACAGGCACTGGGAGAACATGCAAACCCCGCACAGGTAGGCGGGGAGCTGGGTTTGAATCCATGACCTGAGAACTGTGCCACAAGTGCACTTACCACCCAGTCACCATGCATTCCTATTGCAAAAATAATTTCATAATTAAAAATACCAAAATTCAGCGCTCTATTACCCAAAATTATTTGGTAACATTTGGCCCATTGATTTCTTCTTGATTGGCTGGAAACCAGTTCAGGGTGTCCCCTGCCCACTGCCCGGAGATGGCTGGGATTGGCTCCAATGTTTGGGTGCGCTTTATACTGAGGTTTCATGGTAGTATATCACTTAATTGAGCAATGATTGATCAGTCGGCAAATATCACAGACTCCATTTGCTCAACGTAAATCGAATCAAGCTCACGATGTTGATTTTTGGTTTGAACATTTTATTGACACTATTAACAGCAAACAAACAATGTGAGGTTTGAACAATTTTTCTCGACAATTTCAACAGCAATTAAGCATAACCACAATTTCGTTATATCTGACAATATGACGTTTTAACTGATTTTTTGGTTTTTAGTTTGAACAATTTTTCTCGACAATTTTAACAGCAATTGAGCACATTCACGATTTCGTTATATCTGACAATATGACGTTTTAACAATTTTTTCAGACATCTTTAACTGCAATTAAACCCACAATTTTATTATATCATATCCCAACATTATGAGTTTTTACCGACACTTTTAACAGCAATTAAACACATTCACAATTTCACCCTCCCAATAGAGCCAAATCCTAGCCACAAGCCTACTAGAATTGTAGATGACAAAATAGAAGGCTTTAGATTTCATCTCATTATCATACTATTTTTTTCTCACGGTGCCACGTTGTACTACTTTGTAATGGAGCATTATGGAAAAGAGTTTAACCAACACAAAGTTGTACAATCTGGTACTGTGAGTAAAAATAATTTGATGATGAGATAAAGTCTAAAGCCTTTTCCTATGTCATCTAGATCCCCAGTTGTCTGGTGTTCACGCAGTGGACTTGGGAATTGCATTGTAAATATTATCATTATTATCAATAATATTATTGGTTGCCGACCCTTGGTCTAAATCAGTGTTTCCCAATCTTTTTTGGGCCAAAGCACATTTTATCTCATTAAAAAATCTCGAGGCAATTTCAAAAATGGGTTTCATTCATTTATTTGTTTAATAATTTTTATTTTTTTAAACTTGAATATTATGTTGGCTAAATTTACAGTATAACGTTGTTTTTATGATTTGTGGTCACCATGGCTCAGGGAGTAAAATAAATTATTCATTTTGGTCAATAATTTTGGTGTAATTTAGGATTTTGTTATATTTTCATCATGTTTTTTGAGGTCAACTGTTTTATCTAGTAAAATAACCAAAAATAATACTTAAAATTAGAAAAAAATATGTGCCAGTGGAACAAAAAACAATATATTTATTTCAGTTTTTTTGAAATAATTAAAATAGCAACATTTTGTGCAAAATGTTTTCCACTATGATTTGTTTGTTTTTGCGGTTTAATATTAAATCAAATCCATTATTTATGTCTCTTGAATGATCAATTTGATCAGACAAAAAATATGTTGAGGAAAGTGGAGGTGGTCCACACAACAAAGCGAGAATGCATACTCCTGCTTAAAAATTTTGTTTTTCACACAACAAACAAGGGCTGAAATGTTCTAAGAACTACAAAAAAAATGTTTTAAGCATCACAAAACCGGGACATGGCAAAAACACGGCTGACAATAATGTTGGGGTGCAGCATTTGACAACTTAACGCTGTTATCATGACTTTAAGCCAGGAGATGGTGGCAGACACATAATGTGTGTGCATTTCTTGGACATGGGCAAATAAACTCTTCTTTTTTCATGTTTTTGGGGGTTTGTTCCATTCCAAACAGTTCTGATAAAAGACAAAAGGTAAAAGCAGATAGGCGCAGTGGAAAATAAAGCATACAGTCTCTTTCAACTCGGGTGGCTATTGTTAACACATACTTAATAAGGAAAATAATTAACTTTCAACATTTTAAGGACACCTCAAACTACGCACTGCACTTACGACTCACAAGAAATTGCATTGATGTAGGCAACACTTAGATGGACAAATGCTTGATAAGGGCTCATAGAAAAAGGGAGAACTCTCTCAAAAATATGTATCAGTCATCCAAAATATTCCAAGTTAAGTCAATAATTGATAAGTTCTCAATCAATTGTTGCACATTCATTTCTGACTTTAACGAATCCTGGGGGTTTCCACACCTATTTCTAGGACGACTATGGGTCCTGTACTGTCATGTCAGAGCGAGTCTCGGGACTGGCCAACAGCATCTATCGGGAGTTTGAGAGGCTGATCCGGAGCTACGATGAGGAGGTGGTGAAGGAGCTGATGCCACTGGTTGTGAACGTCTTGGAAAACTTGGATGCTGTGCTGTTGGAGAACCAGGAACACGAAGTGGAGCTTGAGCTCTTAAAGGAGGACAACGAGCAGCTCATCACTCAGTATGAGAGGGAGAAGGCGCTACGCAAGCAGGCGGAGGAGGTCAGTCTGCTTTGACAGTTTCTCCCGAACCATTAACTTGTATGGCACTCCCCATTGCTTTAAACTCTTTTTTATGTCATAGGCCATGGTTAAGTTTAAAATTCAGTAGACACTTAAAATCAGGTGAGAAAACATCAATGGATTTTGAACTTGCAAGGACAACCAGGAGAGGAGCCTTCCTCCAAGTCCCGTTTTACATTACATCTCAAGGTTACAAAAAACGAGCTATCCTAAAGGCTGTGTAGATCAAAGAATTGTAACATGATTGGCCGATAGCGACAATGACTTAATAGTCAAAACAACAAACTGGCATCCTATGAAATCTCCTTTGCATTTGTCGAATATCAAAAGCAGAGTAAACTTATCAGCCATGTTATATCAATGATTTATTTCAGACGGGAACAAAGCGTGCACATGTGAACTTGAAATAGAATTAGAATTGTGTTTATTGTCACTGATAGCATTGATAAATGATATGCTTTTATTGCCTTGCGCTGAAACAAGAATAAATAGCGTTACGTTTACACTAAATACATATTTGAACGCGCCAATCAAAAGTCAGTTGTGAACTCGTGACTTTTCAGAAATTCATTACCCACAATCCTGCAGGACTTTGATGGAAACAAGACAAAAACAGAAGAAGGAGGAGGGAAAGACATGATCATGTGAAATCAATACCATAAACAGCTAAGTCTAGCAGTTTAACCTGATTTGTCCATGCAAGCAGTAGAAACAGAGCAACATAAGCTGAGAAAAACGAGGAAACCAAGATTTAGAAAGCCGCAAGGTTCATAGACCTTTGCTAAATGTTCTGTATTTGAAAAAGGGTGCCTGAGAAAAGAAATGGCTCGCAGTTGGAAAAGTAACAAAGAGCAGCTCAGATTACACGGTTGTTCGACTCATGCTAACGCTAAAAAAAGACAACTCGCTGTCTAAAAGAACCTATTGTCTCCTCTTTGCAACCATAAAATATAGAATTATTGGCATTCTCCTTGGGTGAGGTTGTTGGGGTTGTCGTTTTGTTGTTAACTATCAGGTCTCACATCCGTGTTGTAAGGGCAAGCTCTGTTGGAGCTATACCTCCCAGCTAAATATTGTTGTGTGTGGTTTCAGACCCCGCCACATATCAGACTATAGAATGGAGGAGGCACCAGTGAAAAAGTGTGTCAATATCTCCTTTCCATCAACGATGGCTTGAATAATTTTCAGCCCTTTGAGACTTCTTTTGATTAAGGGCTATAAATAAATATGACTTGATTCAAGAGTGTGCCTGAAACCAGTCTGGAGCAGAGAGGACTTTAATTACAGACTCATAGGTCTAAAAGATTACTACTCCATACTCAGTCAAGACCATGACACCTCTGCTATGTGGACTGAGTGGACGAAGCCACACGGTCTGCCCATGCTGTTCCTGGGAGCAAACCAAGGTTTTTGGGGTTGTTAGTGAGCCATGCCAAAGGTGCCACTTCCTGAAAAAGAGCCAGGATTCCCAACACTAATGGTTCGTCCGAAAAGGACCCGTCATAACTAACTTCCAAAATCCCCACCCCCCTACCCGACACGCTTATCTGTCCACAGCCCTGTAAGAGCCAGATGTTATTTTTTGAACAATAGAAGTAGCCAATGAGCCAGGCACCCAAGAAAGACTCAAATCCGGACGTCTCAGGACATGATTTATTGAAATAATGATGCCAAGTGTAAGTGTCAATGGGGAACCTAAAATCTAAAGGAAATCTTCTGGGATCTGACGTAGGGGGTGGTAAACGTGAGGCTAGTGGGGCTGTAAACATTGGTCTTTGCCAAGTATGGGGTCTAGGAGCAGGAGGAGAGGCAAGAGGTTGGCAGGACATACATGCAAAATGAAATAAAATCAAGAATACAAATTTGACAGGTCAAACATGGATCGGCTTTGACTAACCAAAGATGATCAATGTTCTAGCATCTTGTCTCCAGCAGTTTTTGAAGGCTGCAGACTTGATGAGAGACGGCTACAGCTGGGTTGATTGTGATCCTCCACACCTGTGTTGGATGAGGTGTAAGTCTGGCCCTGCAGTGAAGAGGAGGAACAGGGAGCCCTGTCTTGGCAGGGGCATGGCATAACATTATGTTGATTAATTGTAGTCATTTATTTGGGGTGCGGGCAGGAACGGCGGCGCAGTAGTTAGCGTGTGTGCGGCACAGTTCTGAGGTCATGGGATCCAACCTCATGTGTGGAGTTTGCAGGTTCTCCCCGTGCTTGCGTGGTTTTCCTCTGCGCACTTCGGTTTCCTCCAACATTCCAAAAACATGCATGTCAGGTTAACTGGCCGGTCCAAATTGTCCCTAGGTGTGAATGAGTGAGTGAGTTGTCTGTCTCTGTGTACCCTGCGACTGGCTAGCAACCAGTTCAGGGTGTCTCCTGCCCACTGCCCGAAGATAGCTAGGATGGGCTCCAGCACCCCCGCGACCCTATAAGCGGTGCAGATAATGGATGGATGGATGGATATTTGGGGTGCCTATATACAAAACCTTGCTCAAGACACTCGAGGCCTAAACAACAACTGTCAATTTTCAAGAAAATCAGTTCATTTTCGGAGCCTATAAGCTACATACGTATACACACACGTAAAGTGGGATTTATAAATACGTTTGGATTTAGATTAGATATCCAGTCCGGCAGTATGATTTTTGCAAAAAAAATAAAAATGAATAAATCCTCCAGGCAGTTTCCCTTTCCTCCTTTGATGTCCATTTGCACACCTTATAAACAAGGTTGTGGATTGACAGGCACCCAAAAATGGATTTAAAAATAACATTAAAAAGTACAGTCAGGGCAATTTTGCACATTTGTTTCTACTTATTAGTAACTTGTTTTTCTGCTTTCATTCTACACTACCCATATATTGCTCATACTCACATTTAAACCATAATTACTAGCAATTGCACTTGAGTGCTTATATCGACTGAACTTCAATATCTTCACTTGCCATCTCTTCTAGAAATTTATCGAGTTTGAGGATGAGTTGGAGGAAGACAAGAAAGACCTGCAGGTACAGGTAGAGTTTTTGGAGCTACAGGGTAAACAGTTGGAGCTCAAGTCAAAGAATTATGCTGACCAAAGTGAGTTGACTTATTCATAATTATTTGATTTATTTAAAGATTGTTCTTGTGTCTCTTTTCCCGCAATGCTTTGTTTTAATTTGAATAAGAATCTGCTAGATGAAATTCAAACGCGTGATGAAAAACTGATATGTAGAATAATACTCACTGCAAAATATTTGTGTCATTCAGTCACTCGGTTGGAAGAAAGAGAAGCAGACATGAAGAAAGAATACAACGCTTTGCACCAGCGCCACACTGAGGTAAGTGCCAACAGAATGAGTGACGGCAGCTTAATCGGTCCTACCATACCGATTGCAAGGTAATACAATAGATATTTGTTTTCTAAAAAGTTTTAGACGCCTTGATGAAAAGCTAACAAAGTATGACTAGTTCTTGTCAACAACCCGCTCGGGGTGGCGCGGAAGCACAATGCAGAAGCAATGATATAGGCAACAATGGGTCATTTATTCGAGGTCCAGGTTTAGTACACAGGAAAGAGGAGAAAATCGACGCAACAGTATCTTGATCACCAGAGGCAGTTGTTGTGGTCCAGGGGCAGGCGAGGTGTCGGTGATGCAGCAAACTCACAGTGGCAAAAGCGACAGTCCAAATGTTCGGCAGGCAGAATTCGCGGTTGGGAAAGGAGGAAACTTTTTGGTAAACTGAAAATAAGACAAGGCTGAGACAGGGCTGAGACAGGGCTGAGACAGGGCTGGGACAGGGCTGGGACAAGGCTGGGACAAGGCTGGGACAAGGCTGGGACAAGGCTGGGACAAGGCTGGGACAAGGCTAGACCTAGATATAATGTAAATTAACACAGGAGTGCTTAAATAGTGAGCAGGAGAGGTGATTATTGTGCAATCAGGGCAAGTGACATTAGGTGTGAGTAGAAAGCAGAGCCAAGGAGGATGTGACCAAAAAAGGCAAGGAAAACAAGAGGGATAGATAGAGAAAAACAAACCTGACAGACAACTGATATTACAAAATAATAGCTTTGTCAAATAGCAGCAATTAAGTTAACCACTCTTTGACTATTGCATTTTCCAGTGGTTATTTGTCAAATAATTAATAAAAAATAATTAGTGAGTCCTTGAAAACTAATTAACAAGCCACTGTAACCCTTTACGAAGACGGACCCACGCGCGGACTCACAAGCTAAGGTAACCTGTTTATTGGGGGGCAAAAGCATTTAACCAGGGAGGAGAAAAATCGATAAACATAAAACAGTCGGGAACCAAATCATAGTTGGCATGGTCGGTCTGGCTCAAGTGATTGAGCAACAAGCACAGGCAGGATATCAGCAAGGAAGGTCAAACTCAAACAGCTTCTGCTGTCAGCACAGTCAATATATGCAGGATTGCCAATGAGCGTCAAATATGGTTGATTAGAGGCAGGCAAGGGGATCTCCCAGTAAATTGTCCACTTGTTCCCTCTGGAATGCTGTTTGCTGTGGGTGCTGTGCGTGCAATGCTTGAACGTAACACACACATTTAAATTACAAAACCAGTTAATTATTTTCTAAACATTTTTCTCACTGTTTGCACGACTGTGGATCTGATTACCACATAATGAAATTAAAATTGTTCTTGTGTTTTCTATTTGCCAAGCAGTGTTTTTTAAGTATCAACTAATTTTTCTGCATTTTTTTCCGTCTTTGGTCTCACTGTCTTGTATACTAGATGATCCAAACATATGTTGAGCATATCGAGCGCTCCAAACTGCAACAGACAGGAAGCAGCCATTCAGATGCCAGTGGACGAACGTGAGTTGTCTGTGTGTGTGCACTTTCAGCTGGTGAGAGAATATATCCAGTGTGTTTGTCAGGTATAATTTAGATGTGACTTTCCCTGACAGTCATGTAGTGATCATTTTTCATCTTCCTATTGAGCCTGTCATTTTTTTTCACTGCACTGCTGCTGTCATTTTTCTGTCTAGGTACATCCCACGTCAGTAACATTAGGACACTTATAGAAAAAACTTTTTTATTTTAAAAGAAAACATTTCACTTTGCCTACTTAATGTCTCTTGCAAACAAAATACTAATCTTTTAGTGTTTTAGACAATCCGATGAAGTGTCTAGTGCAGAAGCCCAAATTAATTTTCTCTATAAACAGCGACCCAAGCCTACCTCAAGCACAGATTGTCCAACAAAGCCTAATCCCTGGAACGTGCATTGACTGAGACGAATTGAAAGCTGACCTGCGGTTGTGATTTTTGCTTATGTGGTTTTCGTTATAAACAAAAGAGTGCAGATTGTCATGACATTAAGAAAAAAATAATAGCAACAGATTTAAAATCTTGGATCTTTAAAATGATAATTAGAACCCTCTTGCAAACTAACATAGAATGGAATAGAATAGAATAGAATATACCTTTATTGTCATTGTTACAAAATGGGTTAACATATTGTGACAACGAAATTGGGCATGACACTCCAGTTTTACACATTCACAGTGAGGTATGAGCCAAGAAGATAAAGGAACAGAGAAGATAAGGGTTTAAAAACAAGCGGGATAAGGCTATAGTTATAATTTACATGGTATTTACACAAGAAATGTCGGCATCTGGGATGTTACATACAGTGTTGTCGTGATACCGTTGGTATCGTAAGGGTTGTGCAATATTGCATTTGGTGCAAAGTCATCATAGTGCAAAAAAATAGTCAGCATATGCATTGGTGCAAACATAGACATCATAGTGCAGAAAAAGGAAATGGTCAGACATTGTGCAAGGTGAGCAGTAAACGTAGTGCAGTCGACATGTGCAAGAACATAGACATGAGTACCATTATATTCGTATGAGGTAGTGTTGGCACGAGTTTTCAGTTTTTTTGTGCGATGTCTGTTTTGAGCAGTGAACAAACATAGTGCATCTGGCATTAAAGAGTGTGGTCTCATTTGTCTTCTCATTCTCTAAACTTGTCTCTCTCGCTAATCTGAGACTGTGTGTCCTATCTGTCTTGCTGGCTTTCTGTCTGTGCTGCTGTGTGCACAGTCACCGTCACACATGGAGGAAAAGGTAAATCCAACATGGTCATGCAACTGCCTACCTTTTCTCGCAACTTCTAAACCTGCCGGCTTGGATTTGACTTTCCGAATTCCCTCTTGGTTAAATCCTCCGCATGTTTTTTAAAGGGCAGTGTAGCCACCACAAATGATGAGTTTATAAGTACATAGTTGCGTTTTGGTAGCAAACGATGTCCTCAGGTTTATCATGTTTCCTTCATATACTTTGCCTCATCGAATGCTTGTGTCCATATCACTCCCTTATCTCCTTGCTTTCATGGTCCCATTGTTCTACCTGATTGTGATCCTAATAAAATAAATTGAGTGTTTGGGGTGATTAACGAATGTTTTTAACTGTTAGTTTAATCAGTTTTATTTGTATGTTACTTTAAAATACATTCTTTTCTAGAGATTGTTTTAATGACAAGTCTAAAAATGGGTGAAACTGATTTAACAAATAGAGCCTTTTATTTACTGCATATTCTTTGATAAACATCATTACACAAATAAATGAAATAGTATTAGTCAAGTAGTCCACATGTAGCGAATATGCCTCACAACTGTGAGTGTTTACATTTGAATGTTGTGTTTCAATTGCAAAATGTAATCATATCTCCCACGCTTTGTGGAAGTCAAAAACATGAAAGTTAGGGCTTTGACATCAATGTAAATTTGAAGGTCTGTGTCTTTTAACCACAAACATTTGAAATGTATTTTGATTAAACTCATAGAATATATTGAGAATATTTAAAACCTGATTTAATTGTTCACTTGTATAAAATTAGAGGGGAGAAAACAAAAACCCAACCTAGCTTTATGTAGTATTTTGGGGAAGTGGAGCTCAAGTGTTTATGGCAGTTTCAAATTCAATTGATTTCAAATAAGTGAACAATTAATGAGTGTAACTTTTTAACACGGAAATATACTCCTAAATGTCCTTAACAGTGTTTTGTTCAATTCAGCATCATCAGTCGAATCTAGTTTTAATTAAGGGACCGATTCCTACTACCCAATCTATCAATTCGGGCGCTATTTTGGGATCAGGGTGGATACATTTATAGTTTAGTGGACACTCAAAATAAGGAAGGAGGACATCAGTTAATTGTGGACAAACCCTCAGATTGGACATTTCAAACCTTTTCCAAAAACACAAAAAATGATTTGATTATCATGCCCCTCGTTTTTATTCCACAGACACAAAATTCTAAGCCGTTTTCATTATTCAAAAAAAGATAGTAAACGTGAAATGATTCACCGAACATTAATTCAATGATTTACTTCACAAGTGTTAATTTGTTTGGACTTTATTATTTAATTGACCTTCTAATTGCTTAGGTGATGACTATTAACAACAGAGCTTGCCACGGCACACAACCAACTTGAGAAATTAGTTGTAATTGGTCCTTATCTTAGCCCTAAACTTTGATTTCATTTTAAGAGAGCAGCAAGTGACAAATTGATTATAAAGAAACGTCAAATATTACTGCTTTATTCAAATTCCACAAACACAATGTTCTGTTTGGACTGGTTTGGATGCATACAACACATTGTTGGGAAAATGTATGTGTTACCTTCTCTGATAAATAGAAAGGTAATTGTTAAAAGGATATACATTTGATTTGGAATATGTCTTTTTGTATTCATAATTTAAAAAGAATGCTATAAAGTTATTTGGATTGAATGACTAACATTTGGCGTTCTTCTGTATGTGCGTGTGTTTCCTGACAACAGCAAAGCAGAGCGTCCGCCATCGTTGAGCCTATACCCCAGCGGCGAAGGCATGGTACGTGGGGGCCACGGGGGGGCTAGGATGATGCCCGGGAAAGACATTTGGCAGGTCAGCAAACTCGGCCACTCCACTCTCATTCCAGCCTATCAGGTGGGACAGAATACAGCCATCTCTTTCCTCCACAACCACAAATGCCAGAGGTGGGGTGGGGGCAATATCTTGAATCCCACAGCTTAACTTAGTTTAAACGTCAATTTCAAAACTTGGGACTGTTAGATTACTCTTATAAAATACCTGAACTGCATGACTTGAAAGGTCAGACTAAAGTGGAGCATAGGTAAGATTGGGCCTAAAAAATCCAACCCAAGCCCGACCAATTGCCTTGATTTGCAGGACCGATCCTGAAGCAAATCCGAACTTTCATATTTCATTTGTGGGGACTCAGTAGGAAGAGAGGTGATTTATAATGACAAATTAAAGCATGTCTTGTGTCACAAAATCTAAGTTAAACAAGACTGTGTAAACATTTACGTGCGGTGCGTGGAAGAGCAGGGAGAGCAGGTGTAGTGTTTAAGTGTGAGTTGCATGTAAGTCAGCTGTTTGCAGATGACAATGGTGGCTGACTCTGCAGCAGGACCGCATGCTTTGGTAGTTGAGTTTGACAGAGTGTGTAAGAGAAACAAGCTCAAGGTGAATGCCTTGCATGGCTGACTCCCTATTGGTGTGTGAATGTGTGTGTGAATGGGTAAGTGTGAAGCACATTGTAAAGCGCTTTGGGAGGTCTTTATTGACTTGAAAAGCGCTAGATAAATGCAGACCATTTACTAAGAATGTAGGTAGTGCAGAAGTGGAAGGACCATATAAACAAATAATGTGCAATGGCCAGTCAAAAAGTGATCCTTTTTTGTGTGTGTCATAAATGGGTTTACACAATGCAGATGAAGTAAAATGTTTGGCACTTCTGGACTCTTTGTGCCTAGGAACTTTGTCAAAGCGAGTTGAAAAACTTCAAGTGCTGTTTTATAAACAATTCCAAACCTTTTTAGTTCTTTCGATTGCTTGTGGCTTTTCTCTGTAGGTCTCAGTACTCAGCACCTATACTTAGTGGATTGCGGATGAACACTGTTGTTGTTTATGATATTGATTATATGTATGAATGAGTAGAACTGTAGAAGTATTGATAATATCTGTTGAAACACCATCTATTTAGATAATATACCACATTTCCCCCATGTGATGCTTATCTGTACCGGCTTGTCTCTTGCCATTCTCATGCCACTGCCTCACTCATCCTTAAGGAGGATGGATCAGAGTCAGACTCCGTGGCAGCAACCCCCAGCAGTACCGGAAGCAAGTCAAACACACCAACCTCCTCTGTACCTTCTGCCACTGTTACCCCGATCAATGAGGGCTTCCTCCCGCCGTCTGAGTTTGACAGCATGCGAGCAGGTAGCCGGGGCAGAAAAAGTGCCAAGCGGCTCAGCCGTAACATGGAAGTCCAAGTTTCCCAGGAAACCAGGAACGTGAGCATCGGTAGGGTCACTGATAGGGATTTTAACTAACAACCGCCCACCTTCAGCTAATTTCTTTATCTGAAATGGTTTCTTTGGCAGGTATGGGAAGCAGCGATGAGTGGTCAGAGTTTCAGGAGATCATTGATTCTACACCAGAGTTGGACATGTGCGTGGATCCTCGAGTTTATGGAGGAGGAAACAGGTTCTCCTTTGCTAGCTAGACCCATTGCATGCATACGGCATAATTAAAAATAATACACAGACCGATACATTACATCTATTTATCAATATGCTTGAAGTGTTATTCAAGCTGACACAAGGTCTTCACAACTGACAAACCTGTTCTTCGTTTTTTGAGAGTTAATCTTACGACAGATTTTATACTAGATTGGTCGTTGGGGGAATGCTGAAAAGAAAGCAAATGAAGACATTTAATGTTGCAATAATCCTCTAATTATGTAATGTTCAAGATAAAGTGCCATAAACGTCTTGTAAAAACTAGTACAAAACTAGTACTTAAATCAGACATAGAATATGCTCTCATTGAATGATAAATAAAAAAGTTGTATATTTACACAGGACAGGCATTGATTAAACACAAAACAAATAAATACAGCTCACCACAACATATTGCTACACAGACATGTTATTTTGTCGTAAAACATCCAGTATGATAGCGTTGAGGCAATTTGTTCTGAGGTATGGAGGAAAAAAACATTTAAAAATGAGTAAACTAATGACAATTTCTAATTCCATAACCATATAATGGTTTTGCATGCAAACAAATAGCTCGAAGTAATAGTTGGAACAAACAAAAAAATCACTGCAGTGTTTTATACCTGGATGAAAAATGTAATTAAAACTTCGGTCGTCGGTCATGAGTAGCCGATCGCTGGGAATGCGGAAGTGGCACTTCGGTGTCGAGTGAAGGCAATGTCGAGAGCGAGGAAAAAACATGTTCAAAAAAGGGGTCGGCAACGGGAATCAGACGAAAACAGGGCAGGATAGAGTCAAGAGTCGAAAAAGCTTGCCTTGCGTGTAGCGAAGGTTCGCAGACGATCTGATGAATGTTGACATGAAGGCGGGGTTTGAAAAGAGTACAACAGCCAATCTGAATCCGAGGCTGTTGGCGCCAACGGAGCAGACTCAGGTGCCCCGCATCAGTAATCATGACATAAACATAGCCTTTGAAAAATGTGTAAAATAAAATGTTTAGTTTTTCAAGGTACCATTTAGGGCTTCAAGCTATTATTTTACCTGTTTTCAGGCTAAGTAGCCCATGCTACACTCATATGCTGGCATTTGATTGCAAAAACAAAATCAGGAAAGAATATAAACCCATTTTTTTCTGTTCCAACTCAGATTACTCAATGTTAGTTGCACTTGCGGTGATTATTTCAGTTTAGGACAAAACTTCTGAGTGTTACCTTTCAAAAGTACCTAAAACTGTCCATATTCTCTAAACTTTTCAAGAACAGCATCCAATTTACGTTGGGTACGTTTTGGAATGGGATTTTAAGCGAACTGTATAGGAACGTTAAGGGGTTTACCTACATTTGAAAAATGGATTCCGTAGTTGTAGCTCTTTCAATTTGTTGTTCCTTATTATTATTTCAAACCGTCAGCACCTTGCTGCCCTCTTGTGGCTATTTCGCTTTGAGGGGCTAATAATTTGATCAGGGGTCTCCAACATAGGGGAACAGCTAAGGACAGCTGAGGTGCCCACGCCACGTATTCACAAAATGTTGTTATTTTAGAAAAGCATATCCAACTGGCAGCCCTTTGCTCTTATTAGTAACAAAAAGTAGCTATAGGCTTGAATTTAAACACATGACGTCAAAAAAAAAAGGAAATCGCTCACAAATACCGTAAGTTCTTTTTCCTTTAGTAAAAGTTAGGTAAAATGCTTGTTATATCTCATGCAAAAGCTGATCTCAAATGACTAATGTGTGCTTTGTGTTGTTGCAGCCCCTCCCAGGGAATTGTGAACGAGGCCTTCGGTATCAACACAGATTCTTTGTACCACGAGATCAAAGACGCCAAGTCGGACATCATTGGAGATGTAGATGCCGGAGCAGAGCTTCTGGGTAGGAAAATTACAACAATATATCTAGCTTCCTTTACACTTTCTTGAGTTGAATACTTGAATGCTCGCATACTAACTAATGTGAGTGTTTAGAATAGAATCAATTTGAGTGAAATATAAGCACAGGCATGTATGTGCAAATGCATTTGACATAGCATGGCTAAGGCTGGAATAAGGGTAGAATGGACTGTGGGACTGCAGCTCATGGATCTCTGTAGTCTTCCATGCGAGTTTGTGACTGGCAGTTCGTTCATGTATCCCTTTTTGGTTCTATTTACTTGATCTGTGCAGAGACAGTAACTCCAAAAGGGACATAAACAATAACATAGTATTTCTTGAGAACTGATTGACAAGTGTTTATGACATTGTTTTAAAGATCTGGGCACCTAATACCAAATTAAATATTAATGGACAATGAAGAAAATTCTTATGTTCTGTTAATCTCACAATTTTCTTTCTTTTTTGTGCCTCCATTGCTGACACCAATAGGCGAGTTTTCAGGTGTGTATTGGGATCATGTGCTTGCATTTCTTATTATCGCTTTAACTTTTTGCTGATTAACAAACCTCCACTCTTTTAATTTCCTTCTATAATTCCTTTCCTAAGAACAACACAACACAATTAAATAGTGTAGCAGTAAAGTTGTTTTGAAGTCCTGAAATCTATACTGGAATGCCATTGTTTTGTTTACTCTTAAATTAAATGTACAGTAATCCGTTAACCACATGCGAAAATGGCACGACTGATTTTTCTCCCCCGATTTTTTAAGCATTATTTAACAGTTTTTAGCGTTTTCTCGAAAACCAACTATTGTCAGTCATGACCTTTTTGCATGAGGTTAACGATATCTGGAATAGTATATTATTTTTCTTATACACAAACCATAATATTTTATTTTAACTATTAATATTATTAAAATGTCTTGCTTTTCCGTTGTCCTGATCAAAGTTTAGGAGGCAGGTGTTTGGCTATTTAATGTCTTTTTTTTAGAACGTCTTGTTGTATCCAGATCTATTGAACGCCAACTTTTATTTCTTCTTTCTATCCATCATCTTTCCTCCCGACACCTTCCGCTTCTTTTGCCTGCAGTGCGAGATGATTTTTTCGGTAAGGTGGTCTCATTATATGTACTTGCTTGATTATTTTTACCTGGTATTATTGTAATACAGTACTTGGAGCTTGTATTGTTCATTTGTTTCAGTCTGTCAACAACAGTGACATGGTGTTGAACTTGCCAAAGGCCTTTGAAAGCACAAGTTACAGATCGTGAACAAATGCATCCTATTGATTTCAAATTATTTTGTTGAAATAAAATTACATTTAAAATGTTGTCATGCATTTAAACAGTTTTTCTTTAAAGATTGGACAACTTTGCTGCATACATTTATTAATGTAGTTGCATACTTTTTTCCTCTTGATTAGTAAGTTTTGTTTCTGTGCCTAAATTAACATAATGCTCATGTTTGGCTTCTATGCAAATATCTGCTGCTTATTAATTAACAAAATATTAGAACATAATGAGTTAATACACTAGTAGGCTTTAAGCCACAATAAGCCATATTCAGATAATAAAAGGTTCATTTCGATAAATTTAAGAACCAGAGAAATGCAGTTATGTTGTGAGTTTTATGTTATGAGTTATAAATTGTTTTTTTCTTCAGGAATGGGCAAGGAGGTGGAGAATCTGCTGACAGAGAACAAACAGCTTCTAGAGACCAAGTAAGCAATGCATAACTGTCCCTTGTCATAAAAAAAGGCATTGTTAAAAAAGAAGTTGGATGAATTATGTGTAAAATATTAGGATTTACCTAAGGAATATATTTTGCATGTTGGATGTCTGATCCATAAATTGCACATTTAATTTATCGGGTCCACCAGAATTGGCATTTTAACAGTACTTATCATTATTCAAACCACATGTGAAAAACTCATGGCCTGCAGGCCCAATGTGAACCGCCACACCATTTTATGTGGGTTGCTAGACAATGTTGAGAGAAGCTCAAGAGAAAAACAAACGGGCAAACTTGCAGTTTTAAATATGTCCACTAGATGTCGCCAAGCTGAGTGCCTCTTCCAAAGCTGTCTGGATACCGTCAATCTACCAGAGAATGTCGAGGAAGCCCATTCTATTGTTATTTTACTTAGAATGAAAGTCACGGACGCTCTACTTAGAGCAATACAAAAACTGCCAAATTTAAACATTTGAATTTAAAAACAAAAAAAGATAACTAAAAGAAATATGTTTAAGTCATTAAATCAATCATTTAGTGTCTGTGGGCTATTTTTGTCACTTTTCAGTCTTCATGAGTTTGTTGCCTTTGTTTCACAAATGCACAGTTGATAAACACAACAAGATTTCATCTTAATGAAGGAGAAAACATATTGAGGAAAAAATAAACACTCAATAATTGTTTTATAATAAAATCTTACATACCCGATTCATAAAAATCGCCCTTTAGCTATGGCACACTTTTTATGCCATTAATTGATTAGTCTGGCCCCCGTAAGAATGTTTTCCCTAACACGTGCCTCCCGAACTAAATTAATTTGAGACCCCTGATTTAAACAGTCGTCTTATTATACTGTTTATTCTTGACATGATAGAACTATCACAAACCTTAACAACTTTTATCGTGATGTTTCGATACAACCTTTCTTGATATAAATGGCCACTACACAGTGTAAAATATGCGAAATAATTAATGGATCTGAAAAAGTATAAACATTGTTTGTTCCATAAGTTTTGAATACAATGTCATTATAGGTCTTAAAGCTCATCTCCTTCATCTTTTATAGAAATGCTCTCAACATTGTTAAGGACGATCTTATCGCCAAAGTGGACGAGCTGTCCAGTGAGCATGAGGTTCTACGGGAAGAGCTGGAGGCCGTGAAGCAGTCTAAAAACAAAGTCGACGCCAAAGTAAAGGAGCTGGAGGAAGAACTACGAAGGTGACAATGATTATGGAATTTTACAAAGCCTATAAAGACTAATTATAAAGGTTATGTGGTATGAATGCTGTCTTTAGTTAAATCCCTCTATTATTTATTGCCATCAATTCATCAAGGTTAGATTTGCTAACAAAAGGCCAACGGCTTTACAGCCAATAAGGTAAATTATGTATTGAGGTTGTTGGCTCAAGTTTACATGTACGTCTGAGTGTTCAAGTGTGTATTGATAAGCCTAGTGATCACCAACACCAAATTTACAAAACAAAGTTGTAACTTCAATTTTGAAATGTGCTTCTTTCTTCAGTTCACCCTATTATTAAGTAAACTTACAGAATAATTCTGGTGCAACTCAAATGTCTAGCTCTCTGTTTATTTACTAAAAATCTAAGAAGAGCTAAACGAAGGTTAAAATATGAATTGCTTGAAACGGAACAATCATCTCTATCCATCCAATGACTACCTTAGTCAAAGTTTACCTGTTCAATACAGTACTTGTGTATGAATATGTCTTCACTCCCCTCTCACTTACTGAGATGTGTCCTAACATTGTATATCATGCACATTGTGAGATTATAAACATTATCAAAATAAAATGTAAGCCAGGGATGTCAAACTCACTTTGGCTCTGGGGCCGGATCCACAGTGTCTCAGGCAGATCACTAAAGAAATGTCAACTCCAAACTTTTAGCTTTGTTTTTCAGTATTAGTCATTATTTTTCAGGATAATGTTTAGGGATTTTTAAACATAACATATTTAGATACCTGACAACCTTACAGCTTCATGCGTTGGAGTACTTTCGCCCCTTAAAACTGCCTACCGCCTTGAAAACAAAAATCCTCCTTTTTTTCCAAATTTATACAACAACAAAATAATCTTGACTCAAGACTTGTATTTTAGTCTATGACGGCTCCGTCTTGAAGCAAGACTAAGTCTTTGTGTGAGAATAAACCGCTACATTGAATTAGATTTCCATTTTGGCAAAGGTTTTCCACTTCCTGTATAAAATGGGCATTTCGTTATTTTATTCAAATATTCTGGAGAAGGACTGTGTTTCACGTCTAAAAATAGAGTGCACAATAAAATATTCCTCTTTTTAATATCCAAAGGTTGGCATGTATGAATTTATTCACAAACAATGGTGAAATATTTATGTATCTGTTTGGCATTTAATGTGTCAACTGATTAATGTTAACAGTTGAGTGAATGCAGTTTTACACCTGAACCAACTCCCTGTACTATACAAATTCAACGCTGCCCTCTAGTAGCCGTAAAGAGCATTTAGTTTGCATTTATTTAAAAAAATCATACCTTTTGATACAAATGACCGTGGGAATCGCTTCTTATTTTGACATAATCAGAAATTTAATTAAATCATCCAAGGGTCCAGATCCAGCCTGCAGGATGTGTGTTTGATACAGCTGATTTAAGGCTGTTACTGAGTAAATATTTGGGTTTATTACCTCAACATTGAATTCCTTTGTAGCAATGTGTGAAAAATAAATCACAGATTTTTAATATTTTTGGAGAACTCTAGCAGATAAATTTGAACTGCCAACTCGTCGCGTTTAGTCATTCATTATTGACGAATTCATCACTTATTAGATGTGGCCAATCCATTTCATCTCTTGTGCTCTGTGTCACATTTCAGTTTACACTTCATATTAACACTTGTACACATTTTTCTTTTTGTGGTACAGGTTAAGAGCAGAGGCTCTTGGAGCATCCCGAGACTCAAAGGATGAAGGAAACGATGATGTGAGTCCCCCCTTAAGGTCGACCTTTCGGTTACAAACCTCCATTGTGTTTCACAGGATGATTTAATGAGGGATATGTTAGCATGCAATTGACTGTCATTCTTTGCCCAGTTTTCATCTCCGATACAAGATGGCGACATGACCATGACCCAGAGGCGGCGGTTCACCCGGGTAGAAATGGCGAGAGTGCTGATGGAGAGGAATCAGTACAAAGAGAGGCTGATGGAGCTGCAGGAGGCTGTGCGGTGGACAGAGATGATAAGGTATCTATGGCAAATGCCCATTTAAGAGGAAATATGCACAACACTGTTGGAAAGCTCTTGTATATACAAGAACAAAGTACAGTGGTCCCAGTAAATAGGAGCTTAATTTGAATTAAGGATTGTGCTTAGAGCTCAAATTGCTTGTGTAATGAGCGCATTTTCCTTATATGAAACGACTGAAAACTAATTGGCCAGTTCCAGACCTCCCAAAAGGGTCAAAGTGAAATCCAAATAGCTACAGAAGACAACTTCCTGATTGCTAAAAGCACATTCAAATATTAATTAAACTTTTAAACACTAATAAGGTTGTTGTAGAGTGGATGTGGTTCATCTCTACAATAGTGGGTTAAGCCCGAAACCTACGAGGGTTAGTGTAACACTGCCTGTCGGAGTGCCACATCTGTTATGTTTACATGTAAAGAAATTTCCACCTGTTAAGGAATGAATGGGTGTTGCGGACAAACTATAAATAAGCAAAATTGTACAAACGTCAGCGTGCATTATTTGCAATTCAAGGCATTCACTCAGTTTACCACAAAGATAATGTACATAAGATAATATAAAAGAAATGAAGTTGATCAAGAGTCACCGTAAAAAAGGTGGTGTGGAGGTGCGGGAGTACAGGGGTTGAGGCTGGAGTGACGGTGCACGACTTTTGATGATACGCAAGCACTGGTAAAACACTTAAAATTAAACTTACTGTAACTTCAAACAGTTTGTGAACACAAACTTTGCTGTTTCTTTGCAACAGAAATACAACCTTCTTTAGAAATTATTCCAGTGAAGCGCTGCATAAATTCTTCCACGGCTTTGTGATCGGCGCTCGATGCTTCTCGATTCTGTTCGTTGGCTTGGTTTTCGTTCTCTTTTTTTCTCGGACAACTAACAAAATGTCACAAAAAGGAGACGCTATAAAATGTGATTATAGAGATGCAATCAAAACAAACTTGCTGCGGAATACACTACAGGTGTAACCAAGGGTGTGGAGTCAGTTGCCCAAACTAAACCGAGCTGATGGCGGTGACCAGTCACCACCGTAGAGCACTCTCGAGCGGTATCTAGTTGTAGCCTCGTGGACTGCTCGTGAAATGGATTTTCCCTCGTAAAGTGAGGTCAATTTTCATTAAAATAAACTCTTGAATTTAAATTCTCGTGTGTATTGGTCAGGGGTGGCTAACCAGGTCCTGGAGAGCCGCACGTCCTGCATGTTTTGGAGGTTTCTCTGCTCCAACACAAGTGACACCAATTTTCAGCTTGTTAGCAGGCTTTGGGAGAGCTTGATAACGATCCAGGTGATTGGAATCACCTGTATTGGAGCAGAGAAACCTC
The DNA here is from genome assembly GCF_059441175.1 of Urocampus carinirostris. NCBI lineage: Eukaryota > Metazoa > Chordata > Actinopteri > Syngnathiformes > Syngnathidae > Urocampus > Urocampus carinirostris. Next base: position 9,069,315 of record NC_142349.1, on the reverse strand, counting down.
CAAACATGCTGGACGTGCGGCTCTCCAGGACCGGGTTAGCTACCCCTGGTATAGGTGCTCATATCAGAGGTACCATGGTAGGTAGCTATAATAGCTATTTTCAGATTAAAATAGTCAATTGTTTTGTAAGTCCAAAATGACTATACTGGTTTTGCAGTTGAACACATGCAATCAGTGTGGACAGTTTAATTTGGGGAAAAGAAGAGTTAAGCCAAAAGCACAGGGAGGAAGGGCATTATGGTCACAAATCAAAGCACAGTTCAAGAAACTCGCGGCTGGAGGAATAAAGGCAGTCTTTCAGGGGTACGGCACAGGCGACAAGGAGTAGGAACTTTGACTGGCAGATCGGCTTGAAGCGCAACAATTTGACGAATGAGATTGTCAGTGCAGTACATGATGATGATGATCTCCAGCGCCCCCGATGAACAATGGCAGGCTTGATCATGAACTATACATCATATGAACATTTTTGGCCATCCTTCAGGGCTTCCCGCGAGAGTCCAGCGATCCAAGAGAAAAAGAAGTCCACCATCTGGCAGTTGTACGTTTTTTGCTTCTAACACCTTTATTGCAATCCACTCTAAATGTAATACACTAAAAATAACTTTGTATTCCGCCAGCTTTGCACGTCTTTTCAGCTCATCGTCAAGTCCTCCTCCTGTCAAGCGTCCATACTACAGTGTCAACATTCACTACAAGTCGCCTTCGCCAGCCGGCTTCCCTCAACGCCGCAGCCACACTATGTGTCAGATTTCCACATCCAACCGCACTTTGGAGTTCTTCCCTGAAGAGTGAGCTAAGACCTGGCTGCCTGCCTCGCCGCTTTGCTCGCTTTTTGCTAGTTATGATCTCGTTGTACTCGACAAAGAGGGGAACAAAACATTTATAGTGATCCACAATCTATTTCTCTTTTTTTTAAATTTAGATCCACCCACAACAATAGAAATTCTAGTTATATATAGTAGTGTAGAGCCTATATAAAACTTTCATATACCATTCAACCATACAAGTGTCTTGGGGTACCTGCCTACTTACCTAATTAGTACTATTAGGCATACATGTCTCTTTTGTAATCACAACCTTGAAATAGAGTAGACCCAAAAGAGTGGTAGATTTGTTTTTTGGTGTTGATAATTTCCCATTCCTCCCAGTTGATTTTGGGAAAATGTGAGTATACTTGTAAAGGTAAATTTTGTGTCAAAGTAACTTGAACCTGAACAACGTTTGTGGGTACAACAAAAAATATATATTTTGTGAATGCAATGCTACATGTTTTTTTTTCCAAGAGAAGAAAAATCCAACAGGTTTAAAGTAAATAAACCCTTTTTTTTTAACTTTTTAAATTGCCAAATTCAAACTTTTGTATACATTTTTTTTCATTGCAACTACTTCTACGGATACAAATGTATTGTTTTTTGATCTTTAACATGAACAAGTCTCTTTAGAACCAAATTTACCTTCAATTAATTTACTTATTTCGTTTATCCAGATCATTTCAATGGGTTTGATTTGTGCATATAATTTAGCGTTTTAGTGTCTATCCCTTCACGACTAGAAGTAGTCCACTGTACATAAAATAGTCCATAAAAATGATACCAGGGTATCTGTACAGATTTTCTCAGCGAATAATGACTGTGCTGCAAAAATTTACATAGAAGGAGAAACAAATGTTTTCTGAGTGTGTGTGGCTGGCTGCTCGCTAACGCTTGGCTCTTTCTCTCCTCGCTTGCCGCCTGGCCGTCGCCTTCAGACTGGCCAGTAACGGTGTTGCGTCTCTCCTCAGTGACTCGGCACTGTTGGCCCGCCGAGAGCAGCGGCGCGAACAGTACCGACAAGTGCGCGAGCACATGCGGCGTGATGATGGCATCATGCAGGCCTGCGGCTGGAGCGTGCCCCCGCGTTTTAAACAGGTAGAGGTCTTCATGTCAAACTGTGCCCTTATTTGCTGCCTCATTGGCCATTCACACAGACATTTTTACAGCGTACTGTTTTTATTTGGTTGATGAAACGAAGCGCTGCAAAAACTCTTTTGGAGCTTTGTAACCTGCACTCTCTGCTTCCTCATGCCAAACCACATTAATAGAGGCAGTTCCCTTCTTGAATTTCTCAAACCAGTCATGGTGGGCATTAAAATCCGTTTAAGTTCTACCCGACGCTGCCTCTTATTTCAAGTTAGTAGATTCAAACTATGTACAAACAATAAAATATTTCATTTTCAATGAATAGGAAAAAATCTATATCTTGTAAAAAAACCTAAAACAAAACTTAAAAAAGGGAGACTTTAAATTCATATTATCTACAGATTTTCCTAATGAATCCTTAGTTCACAAAGTCCATTTATTGTCGTAATATAATATAAGCAATTTTGCCATTCTTTGCAATGACTAAAATTGAAGGTAGGGACAGCAAATGATTGGTTGAAGTATTTTAAAGAATAGGAAATTACCTACTACAGCATATAATAGGAACCCTCTAGAATGTTTAATATTAAATATAATATTGTGGTGATTTCAAACTCCTTGACTGTGACTGCTGACAACAAATTCACGTTGGCTGGGCGGTTGTACTTGTCCAAGGCCCGTGGTCAGAGACTGGTGGAAGTCATCTATCTCTAACTATTCTGTCCCACAGCCCGGTGGCCAGACGGACAACGCTCAGGAAGGCCAGCTGAAAAGACAACAGGCAAGTGAAGGTGGCAAAGTCCAACCTTGAGTGTCTATCCCTGAACTTCTGAATTAAATTGTGTCGACAATCTACTTACTTTATTATCAACTGCTCATTGTCTGTGAGTTTTTGCCCAAACTGTGAATGGTGGTAAAGTTAGATTTTAGCCAGTAAGTCAGGCACATCATAACCAAAGAAAATCACATTTTGCAGAAAGTACCGAAACATTGGCTCGTTGGAGGTGTGCATGTCAAAAATAACACTAAAAAATTTAAGTTCCCAACTTTGAGGTGTATTCCACTTGAAATAATATTGTTTTGTATGTTCCGTGTCATTGTTTTGTATGTACATGTATTTTGTATGTACAAAACAATGACACGGAATATGTATGTTCTATGGAGTGTGATAAGTTCATACTTTAGTAGACAGATAGTTTTAACTTGCGAGGAGAACAGGAGTAGACTGTATAAAATAAACTTCAAGATGCAAAAATATAAATCTGTTAAAAAGATCTTTCCTTACTCCCTTTCTTTTATGAAATCTCCAAGGTTACAAAAAGCAGATCTGGCCTAATGGGGGCAAAAATCACACAGCAACATGATTGGCTGATAGTAAAAATTATGTAAACAGTTCATAATCCAAATAACGAACAACCCTGGAACTGTGCAATTTCCTTTGTAGGTGTACATTTTTTATTGTAAGGAAGCAGAATAAATGTATCTGAGATATAAACATACAAGCTTCGAAATATGTTGCCTGAGCTGCATGCCATCTTTTGCCTTTAGGCTACTAATGAGAAAGATGACAATCGAATGAAGAATGTTCCCGTCCCAGTCTACTGTCGACCTCTGGTTGAGAAAGATCCCAATCGAAAGGTATGTTATAGATTGACAAGACGGTTTTCAATCATATTTTTCTTGCATTTTTTTAGGTTAAAACTATCATTAAAAGTTTTGCATAATGGAGCAGATTTTTTTAGATAATTGTTTGCCAAAGTAGATATAAAAGGAAACTTGCCGCAAAAACAGTGAAGTAGACGCAAAAAAATTAAATCATTCACATTTCGCTTCGGAATTGCTTATTTGGACTGCCATGCCTTGACTTACTAAGTCGTTTCCATTGTTTTTCAATTTACTAGTTTATGAAGAGTACTATAAAATGTCCTATGTGGATTATTTTCCACTTTAGTACCTTGTGTTTGTTTCAATCTCAGCTGTGGTGTGCTGCTGGAGTGGATCTAACAGGGTGGAGAGCCAGCAATCAGGAGCCAGAAACTCCAAGGGTTGTCCCTCGTGGAAGTGACCCTCTGCAAGCAGATGAACATGAAGGAGGCAAGAAGAGCAACCACAACTCTCCTGAGAAGAGGAAGGTGAGCCTGCTGATGTTCATTGCCTTTCTGTTGCTCTGCATGCTGAGATTTATTTTTCGGTATTGTTAAGTTTTTAGATTTTGTATGTATTTGTAATGAAAACCAAATTGCATCCAGCATGGGTCATCTGGGAGTGTCCTAATGGCTTATCGTTTATATTAAAATAACATTCATTCTGTGTGCAATTGACCAGTTTCGTGTTTGCAAGCAGAAGTGATTTCATGAGATAGGTAGCTAATGGTGATGTACTTGTCCATGTGATTGAAGGCTGTTCCTAATGAAAACACTGTTATGACCATGCACTGCATGGCGTGAGGATGGCATTTTCCTTTTAGCGACCACATTTTGGAGATTCACCCTGCATAGCTTTCATAAACTATTGTGGTTAGCTTCATCACAACATACAACTTTATATGAGTTATGTGAAATGAGGGTCGTGTCTGGTGAGGTAGAGTCACATTTACAAATAAATTAAACTACATAGGCTATTATTCATCATTTGAGTGGCCATAAAGTCAATGCGGTCCTCCTTTCGAATAAAAGGGAAAAAGGATGGCTTGTCTTGCTGTGAGCCTGCTAATACAATCATTAACTCTATTGTTTAGATAGATAGATAGATACTTTATTCATCCCCGCAGGGAAATTCACATTTCCAGCAGCATCCCTGCGCTGAGAACAATACAATAATAAAGCAAAAAGAATACAATATACAAATACCCAATGTGACGTGCTAATACCCACTGTGGCATGTTATATAGAGTATCTAGATAGTGCTACACAGAATACACATTGCAATAAAATTCGGTAATATGCAATGTAGGGGGTGTGGTTTAATGTGGGCCTTTACTCCGCCGGGTGGAGTTAAAGAGCCTCATGGCATGAGGAAGAAAAGATCCCTTCAGTCCGTCCGTGGTACAAGACAGTGACAGCAGTCTGTCGCTGAAGCTGCTCTTCTGTCTGGATATAATGCAGTGTAGTGGATGTGATGAATTGTCCATGATTGACCGCAGCTTTTTCAGTGCCCGTCTCTCAGCTACTGTTGTCAGGCTGTCCAGCTCTATGCCCACAACAGAGCTCGCTTTCCTCGCCAGTTTATTGAGACGAGAGGCATCCTTCTTCATGACGCTGCCTCCCCAACATGCTGCCGCATAGAAAAGGGCGCTTGCCACAACTGTCTCATAGAATATTTTCAGGAGCTTTTTGCAGATGTTGAAGGAGGCCAGCCTTCTGAGGACGTAAAGTCGGCTTTGCCCTTTCCTACATAGAGGTTCTGTGTTGGCAGTTCAGTCCAGTTTGTTGTCCAGCTGCACACCCAGGTATTTGTAGGTCTGGACAAATTCTACACATTCTCCTTTGATGGTTACAGGAACCGGGTGAGTTCTAGTTCTCCTGAAGTCCGCCACCATCTTCCTGGTCTTGATGGTGTTCAGGTGCAGGTGGTTTGTGTCGCTCCATTGGACAAAGTCCTGAATCAATTTCCTGTACTCCTCCTCCTGCCCACTTCTGATACATCCCACGATCGCAGTGTCATCAGCAAACTTTTGCACGGGGCAGGACTCAGAGTTGTAAGTCCGATGTATACAGAGTGAATAGGAACGGAGAGAGCACAGTCCCCTGCGGCGATCCTGTGCTGCTGACCACAGTGTCCGATGTACAGCCCCCCTGTTTCACACACTGGGGTCTGCCTGTCAGGTAGTCCGTAATCCATTCTACAAGGTGTGAGCTAACTCCCATCTCTAAACACAATTATGACCCTGATGTCATTTACTTCTGCTCCAAGTCATTTTTAAAATCCATTTTATATCCTCGAGCACTGCTACGTTCACTATTGTCTTTTTTAAAAAATACTATATTTCAAGTTTAACGAGTAAAGTTTGCATACAATCACTACTTACAGTTGTTTCTTTTACACCCCTCTCCTCTAGTCCAAGGAGCTTCAGGAGACAGATGCCATGAGCAGCCGTGTTTGGATCCTCACCAGCACTCATTCTGCCAGCAAGGTGGTGATCATTGATGCCAACCAGCCGGGTTCGCTTGTGGACCAGTTCAACGTCTGCAATGCTCACGTGCTCTGCATCTCCAGTGTGCCTGGTGAGGATGGCACCTCTTACCAGTAACTAGTTGACACATGGTATAATAATAGTCTGTAGTTTGCAATAGTCTGTGGTCTGTGCAGCCCTTTAAGACTTATTGTGATTAAGAGTTAGACAAACAAACGTGACATGACTTGAATTGTCTTGCATTACAAATCTTTTTCTGAGAATAACTTTAACCTTACCACTGAGGACAATGCTTGCATTCCCCAACTTGGAATATATACATTTGACTCTTAATGTCCATTTATGTCATGCTGCTCTTCAAGAACCTTTAATCCTATGGAAATATTGCATCCCTCAGCAAGCTGTGCGTGACAGAAAAGGAAAAAGAGGGGCTCTGGCTTCCAAGTCACTGTAATAAAGACAAACATACATGATAACTCTCCTTTCTTTAAAATGAGTTGGTGCTTATTTTACAGCACAAAGCTGTTTCCCACTTTAACAAACTCACCAGATAAAAGTACTTATCTTCCTCAAAAGCAATTACCTTTTTAACTCTTTATGGTTGCACAGACTTTCCTTGTTGCTTGAATTGGGCTGTGCTAACAGCAGAAAATGGGGAATAAGTTTGATTTCCCATGAATAGAGATCATGTTTTCATTATGTGCCCATACAGCTGCAAGCGAGAGCGATTATGCAGCAGGTGAGATTGTGTTGGATCCAGGGGATAGTGGTGCAGGTGGAGGTGAGGACGCCAACAGCATGGAGGGCATGTTGGCGGGTATCACGTTAGTGGGTTGCGCCACCAATTGCAGTGTTGCCCGCAGCAGCTGTTCCTCACGCACTGACACTCCCATCCTTGACAAAGGACAAGGTGTGTATGTCTGGAATATCTAAAGGTAGGATAGTGTCATTTCTGTGTTTCTTTTAAACAATGTTCTGCTTTAGCGCCAGTGGCTCCACCCACAAGCAGCAAGATTCACCCAACCCAGTCTGCTGAAGAGGCCACAGAGGCCACCGAAGTCCCAGAGTCAACCACTAGTCAAACCGTTCTTGGATCCGCATCATCAGGACCGTTCATGGAGCACGTCTTTACCGATCCACAGCCTCGTCCAGCGGACGTAACTGACAGGTTGAATTCAAAGGTGTCCTTGCACATCTAGTCAAGAAGTGTAGATCTGAGGATTATCTCTGCTTACTCAGGGTCACTACTCAATCCAAAGAGGAAACGTCAGTGCCTCCAGAGACAGAAGATTCTGGGGAAGAGGCCAAAAATTACACCAGCATAGCGCCCACCATGTGGCTTGGGGCCCAAAACGGCTGGTAAGTATGTGCATAGTCATTTCTGCCAACTTACTCCACCACGCGGGCAGCATGGTGGAAGACGGGTAAGCATGTCTGCCTCACTTATCTGAGGTCCTGGGTTCAATATCAGCTCCCGCCCTTTGTGTGTGGAGTTTGCATGTTCTCCATGTTCCTGCCGCATTTCAAAAACATGCAAGGCTGGTCGATTTTTGGGTCCAAATTGTCCCAATGTATGAGTGATCATGTGATTGGTTGTCTGTCTCTGTGCCCTGCCACCGGCATGCAAGCAGTTCAGGGTGTCCCCTGGGACGGACTGCAGCACCGCCACGTATCTACTTTCCTCACATGACTGAAAACACACTAAAACTCATTAATTGAGGAAGGTGCCATATTTTGTAGATCTTTTTCATCAATAGAAAACAATATTGCCCACTTTAATTTAAATATGTGTGGTCAAAAAGACTAGCTTAGTATTAGAATCGCTGATGATTTTGTTGTCTGCTACTAGTGACCATGATGATCCAGAGTAAGGCCGCAATGGGAAAAAATGAGATTGTTTTTTGTTTGTTTTTTAACAACAACAAAAAACCTTTACAAACAAATGCATGCGCCGTACACAATTTGAAATGATCAAAAATATAAAATACATAGGAAAAGTCGACATCTATTTATCATGCATATTTTCTGAAATGTGCTTGGTAATAACAGAGGAAGTACCATAACCTGAGCATTTGATTAATGCTCACTGAAAGGCTCTTAGTCCATATTGTTACTATAAGTAAATTCTTTACGTATATTTTTTGAGGATTAGCTTACCCTGTTGAATTCCCTGTACAATGATACCCTTTTTGTAAACATTGACCCAAAGGTTGCTGAGACTACAGGTTTGAAAGATGAAACCTGCACCCTTTTCACAGAAAATTAGAATATTTGGCATGACGTATCTCCCAAACCACTGCCTGGACTAAAAAATTCAGGTGTAATGTCGTGACAACAATTTAAACAAAGGACACCGAGTTGAATAAAAACTGGAATGTACTTGGTTAAATTCTCAGATTTTAAGACCTTCCACCTGCTTTGTGATCTCTGCTCTATAAAATAAGGGTGTCCCAAGATGTCTGTCTCTATGATTCATGTCTGTCACCCCAAGGCTTTACGTCCATTCAGCGGTTGGCAACTGGAAGAATTGTCTCCACTCCATCAAACTCAAAGACTCGGTGCTCAGTCTGGTGTAAGACCGGCATTAAGTTATTCTTTGCTCCTTTAAGGACATCTCATTTTTGTTGTTGTCTTGTAACTTTGGGTCTCTCCAAAGCTTTTCTGTTTTTCCATCGCAGGCATGTGAAGGGTCGTGTCCTGGTGGCCCTCGCTGACGGAACCCTAGCCATATTTCACAGAGCAGAAGGTGACTACTTAATTGTGTTTCATATCTTCTTTTACTTGCAATTTACCCAAAGCAAAGCAATGTCAATATTGGGCATTTCATTCACCACTAGACGTATTCTAAAAATAATGCAATGACATTTAGGAGCAACAAAATTCCAAAATAACCAAATAAACACAACACAAATTAGGTAGTGGGCAGCACGGCGGCGCAGTTCATGTCATGGGAACCTGTCGTGGGTTCAAATCCAGCTCCAGACTTCCTGTGCGGAGTTTGTATGTTCCCCCCGTGCTTGCGTGGGTTTCCTCCGGGCACTCCGGTTTCTTCCCACGTTCCAAAAACATGCATTTCAGGTGAATTGGCCGGTCCAAATTGTCACTAGGTCTGAATGAGCGAGTTGTCTGTCCCTGTGTGCCCTGCGATTGGCTGGCAACCAGTTCAGGGTGTCCCCTGCCCACTGCCCGGAGATGGCTGGGATGGGCTCCAGCCCCCCGCGACCCTAATGTGGATCAGCGGTACGGCTGATGGGATGAGATGAGATGAAATTAGGTAGTTTATTACAGAGCAATGTGGAAAAGATGGAGTCAATGGATCGAAGAAGTGGAAAAAATTGGGTCATTTAGTGTTTTTAGGGTGTGTCACAAGCAGTGTTGGGCGCATTACTGATAAAAGTAATTAGGTATAGTTACTAGTTACTTACTATAAGTCGCTCCTGAGTATAAGTCGCACTAGCTAAAAATGAATCACTAAGAAGGAAAAACATATATAAGTCGCACCTGAAGTATAAACCGCACTTTTGGGGGGTATTTATTTGATAAATTCAACACCAAATAAATAAATGTCATCTTAAAGTTTGAAATGAAAATGAAATAGAAAATAGCAGATTGAATAAGTGTATTATGTATGAAAAAAAGGAAAAACTGGAAAAGTGCATTCCGTGTAATAAGTGTATGGCATACAAATGCGCGGCACGGCAGCTGAGTGGTTAACATGTCGGCGGCACAGTTCTGAGCCTTTCTGTGCAGAGTTTGCATATTCTCCCCGTGCTTGTGTGAGTTTCCTCCGGGCACTCTGGTATCCTCCCACATTTTCCTTTATCTCTTCAGGCGTGGTGTATTGCAAAAATAATTCAAGAAATAAAAATGAATCACTCTTTTACTGTAAATTCTCTGTTCACGTTTGCCCCATTGATTTTGTTGTTCCTGTATAAGAAACACCTCCTACCTACTCGCTGCCTACCATTCGCTGCTGGTGACCCAGAAACAAATATGTGCGTATGAACTACGTGATTTCAATATTTTATTTTATAGTTGTAATTGACTTACAACACTTTATCCATATGCGTAACAGTACTCAGTATTGAGAAAAGTAATTGTGTTTCAGGAACGCGTTCTTTTGTAACTCTTCACCCCCAATACTGGTCATAAGCGAGTTTATCATCTTCATGCAGACGGCCAATGGGATTTGTCCAACTACCACCTGATGGACCTGGGCCGACCTCACCACTCCATCCGCTGCATGGCTGTCGTGCACGATAAAGTGTGGTGCGGCTACAAGAACAAGATCCACGTCATCCAGCCCAGAAACATGCAGATAGAGGCGAGTCGCTTTCGGCGCTTTCCCGCCAGGTTATCCGTCGCTAAACGTACCCGCTCGCTTGTCCGACAGAAGTCGTTCGACGCCCACCCTCGTAGGGAGAGCCAAGTGCGGCAGTTGGCTTGGATCGGCGACGGCGTGTGGGTTTCCATCCGGCTTGACTCGACGCTGCGGCTCTACCACGCTCACACGCATCAACACTTGCAGGACGTGGACATCGAGCCCTACGTCAGCAAGATGCTCGGTCAGAGGATGACGCAAAGATTGAATACGCTATACGAGTTAGGGTTGCATTTCAACCTTATAGTCACGTTCTGCCACCTTGCGATTGGCAGGCACCGGCAAGCTGGGCTTTTCGTTCGTTCGCATCACCGCTCTCCTGATTGGCGGAAATCGCCTGTGGGTGGGGACCGGAAATGGCGTCATCATCTCTATCCCACTAACAGAAAGTGAGTGTCCTTCATTTACAAATGAACAAATGAATTGGGGATGAATATGTCACATCACAGCAATTGTTCACATCTTAGCAGCCTCACAATCTTTGTTTTGTTTTGTGTGTGTTGTGAGTTTAGCGTTTTTACATTCCGGTGCCATCATTTAGCTCACAAATATAAACAGGTTGAGGAAAGCTTTAGATTCCCCTATTTAACACTGTTGAGATTTACCTTCAGACAATTCTCAATCACTGCAGAGTCGTTTGTGTATCAAATTGTACTTACTGAAATAGGCAGATGTATTACATTTGGGGACAAAAAGCCATTAAGATTAATGTACTGAAATAATGAGAGTTTTACTAAGTTTTAACTTTTGCAAGACTATTTTTCAGGATTTTTCACTAGTTTACCATACACAAATGGATTATAAGATTGGATTAGATTTAGTCAACATTAGCGCTTAAACAGTGAAAGCACTAATGAGATACGAATGAATGTAGTCCTGTGAATGCTGAGGTTTAAACTCAAGTTTATCTCAATTAAATACCTCAAGTTAAAGCTATTTTAAAGCCTCTTTAAAGCTTTAACTTTCACATCCGTAAATAGATTAAGTTAGATTTGCTTTAGTTTTAGTTAAAGCTTCTAACTTTTTAAACACTTACCTTATCAAATTGAATATAGATAGATAGATAGATAGATATATAGATAGTTTATTCATCCCCCTAGGGAAATTCACACTTCCAGCAGTAGTCTTGTTAAAAAATAAAATAATAAAATAAAAGATATAGAATAAAAAAATACCCTATATAACGTGTTGATAACGGGCATTTACTTGAGGTTAGAGCAAAAACATAGACATTACTTAATAGAGATATACACCTTATTTTTTCTCGGTTTTTCCTGAGATGAAACATAGTGTATTATTTATCTCCTTCTAGTGAAACAAAAAATTAATTCATTAAATTTAAAAAAATCAATATTCAACTAAATAATAAGAAAAGATATATGGACTAGCTTATAAGTGTCCCAAAAATGTGTATTTACTTTACATAACATGAGCTTTACAAAGAGGAGCTGACATGATTGTCTGCCATCTTTCTGCTACAAGTAGCCTCGAAAACAAACAAAAAAAACAATTGTGAAAGTCTGAGCAAAAAAAAAAAAGGTTTCTATAGTTAATATTCTTCCATGGGCTTTGTAGCACTACTTTTTGATTGCACTACACAATACAGTGACATCTAATGGTCAAGAATTACACAGTGTCCCTTTATTAAATCAAATTTATATTGTTTTTTTCCAATGAATAACTTTTATTTTCCACTAGGAGATCTAAAATAATAGACTGTCTCTTTAAGAATGGTGCTCTTAATTGCTACTGCGAAAAAAAATCAATTCCTTTTGTACGTTCTAAAAAATGATTTTCAATGGCTGTCACCTCTATGTTTTCAAGTATCGGTACTCTCACTAGCGTGACAGATACCAATATTGACCACTCTCCTTTGGTTGTTTTATGGGTAAAAACAATAATTGAATCTGGTTTAATTATAAAATATTTGTAGATTTGTTTCAGCATCATGTTTTTAATCAATTCATGGTATTGGTACTTGGTGTCTCATAATATTAACTGGTGGCCAAAGATTTGGTCAAATTTACCAACCTAAAAAAACAAATAATCAACAAAACAGCTGCCAAATCAATGTTATAATTATTTTATGGTAAATGTTTGTACCCTACTTATGCTCTCCAAAAGAAATATAGCCTTTTGGCTGGCTTTATTATTTCCATTTAGAATAAAAAGATCCTATCTGTGTTCTTCCACATCCTCCTTTTAGCCTATATTAAAGGCCTGTCAGTGTTATCCCCGCTTTCTCTGGTTCGTATTTCTCTCACTGTTACACTACTTTCTCCTGTCCTTCCTTCGCCTCCTCTTTTTCCATATCCTCTTCTTCTTCCTCCTCTTGTAGCGGTGGTCCTTCACCGGGGACAACTCCTGGGTTTGAGGGGTAAGTGGGAGTGCCCCTTCCTCCCGCTACTGGTCCTCTTTTACAAGTACCTGCCTTTGTGTCCCCTTTAACAAGTGAAAGAAATAGCCTCAAAGTTAGGGACGAATGAAAACAAAAATGACACTAATATGACCTTTTTTAGAATAAATTTGAACTTGTGTAAGCCAGTGACGTGTAACGACACCTGTTTCCGGTGAGGCACAGTCAGATTTACAAATAAATTGACCTACATACTATTCGTTATTTGATTGTCATGACTAGAAAGCAATATACAAACTGTGGCATAGGGAAAAAAAACTTCATCTCCTTACCTCAACTTATTAACTAAGTATTTACCCTGCTCCTTTTGAATAAATGCATAAATAGATAGGTAATCCTCCATGAGGTAAAAGGTCCATGCAACAGGAGAAAAATAGAGGTACTGGTTGTCTTAACTTGCTGTTAGCTTGCTAATCACTATAGTAACTCAATTGTTTGAAGCTGTTGGGGCACGGTTTCCTGCGGTGTGTCTTGGACAAGTACAACCTGGTGGCACCCATCCCTCTCCAGGCTGTTTTTACGGTAGGATTTGCTCTCTCACATGAGACAGGTGGGAAAAAGCCCAATCTGATACAGCTAGTCGAAACGGAAATAGCAAGGGTCACCAAACTATGGTCCGCGGGCCATATGAGGCCCACCAACTAATTTAATCCAGCCCATGAACTGCTTCAGTCAAACGATGACCTGTAGTTTTAGACATGTCCACTGGATGACGCCAAAACCAAGCACAACCCCCACCCACAGTAGCTGTATCTGCTGACTGCTATTTATCAAACAAAGACATTTGTGCCAACACCCATTTAGATGTTATTTGATTTAAAATAGAAGACTGTTTAGGGCAATACAAGTGCACTTACCTGGATTTTCTAGCCTTTGTCCCTGTGTACCCCAATAACACCTATTTTCTCTCATTGCGTTCATGGCCAATACTTAAATAGCCAGTTACGTTTTTCTGTATTTGCTTTCTATTTATCATATTTAATTTCATCTAATAAAACACGTCCGAAGAAGCCCTATTGCAGTGTCTGAAATAACGTCTGCCCGGGCGCCCGGAGTGTACATCTTTTACGTCGGGCAGACAACTTACAAAACATCTCCGCCCGGCTTTCCGACAACTTTTTCAAGAAAAAAAAACAAAAAAAAAAATTTTCAAATCAAACGTCTGCTTTATTCCGATTTCGAAATATTCGTTCGGTTTGGAAATTTCAGAATTTCTGTTCGTTTGTAAATTTGCATACCTGGCAGCCAATCAGAAGCCTTCATCGAATAACTTCCTGCTTCCAGACTTTACCGAGCATTATAAGGTCGTGCATTTGCATAACATTTTCCAAAGTAGACGCACAGAGAACACAAGAACAATGGATAAGCCAAAACTTCAGCCCCAGAAGAAAGATTCAAAAGAAGCTAACAAAATGTATGACGCTACAAAACGTAAACGTACATTAAAAGCATCGTGGAAAGAGGGATTCACGTGGCTTGTAGCAAACATTGCATGAATGAAGATTAGTAAAAACAGGTACATACTGATGGCAGGTGGAAAACAGATGTCATATACATGCAATGCATGTTCAAAGTAGATTTATAATAAACTTAATTTTAAAGTTTTGTTCTGTTATATATTCTGATTATCAATCCTTAAGACTTTGAAACAATAGGTTTTTTTTGTGATTAGTCCTCTTATTGTGTTTCAAGCTGTGAAATATTTGGCAGGCAACTTTTCAGAGTTGTCTACCCTGGTGTCCGGTAACTATTTGTCATGAGTTTCAGACACTGCCTGTTGAATTGAGTTTTTCAAAGCAAATGATCAAATTTAGTGGTTAAAAAATGGAAATATTACTTTGCTATTACTCTTAATTAAAGTTTTGTAAATTATTATTTGTATAATTGTATATTTTGTGTGTTTCAAAACCAATTGAATGAAATGGTCCCTTTACAAACAAATAGACGATAAAAGACAACTTGTGCTGGTAAATACAAACGTGAAAAAATGGATTGACTTGTGTCCTCTATTTTCCTCATGTATTGTCAAGGCATCGGATTTAAGACTCTCTATCGGCATATAAATAAAACTAAATACATCAATCGCCTATTTGTTCCTCTGGCCCCTGTGCAGTTTTTTTCTCACCAATGCGATGTAAAGCGCCTTCCCACTTTAAAGAGATGATACCAAATCCTAAACCAGTGGGGAATAATTCTTTCATTTCGAAATGTTGAGTTTCACATCATACATGATGCATTACAACACTCGTGGCTTTCATATTTCTGTTGAAGAAACAAAGTTTTTGCTGATGACGTTACGCCCTTTACATAAAACCAAGGAAAATGGTATGATATTGCAGATAATTCCTCTAGTTCAATTTATTTTCTTAAAAAAAGGCGAAAATGCATCTTATAGGACAAAATAGGTAAACTAATCAAAGTTCACAGAAGAAATCATTTCCTTAAAATGAGGAACACTATCTATTACGTCTTATCAAAGCGGCGCTGCCACGAGCGGCTGCCTTTTCCAGCAGCTGCCCAACTGTTTTATTGTCTGCTCCTATCTTCGGTGTTTTTTCTTCCCGTTTTGACAACTACACTATGGATTACTTCTATCCTATGGACATGGGTTTTAACGCACAAGAAATGCGTGTATTTCAACTCCTTGCCCTGAGGAATTCTCGTGCCGGCGTGATGAAGGGGCCCATGGTGGAAGAAAAGCCGAAGCTAGCGAAGCTAGCGAAGCGGCTAGCGGCGTTATAAGTCTTCGGTACCATCCGTAATCATGGTAAATGCGAACTCACGACCAAATAGGATCATCGAGTGCTTTTTGAAAACATCGATGCGCACAGGGAGCGCAGTTGCTGTGTTTTGCGGAAACGTGGCTCACGTTTAGCATTCCGGACGCTAACGTGTAGCCACCTGGAGAAATCCGGCTTCAACGTCGCTAAACAGAGACATGAAAGCCGGGGGGAATCGGAGAGGAGGCGGACTTGCTAACACGAGGTGGTGTATCCCTGGATTTTCACAAAGAAAAGATTTCCATCTGCCGCAGGAATGTCGAACTTTTGGACTGGCGTGACGTCATCCACTCCGCTACAAGCACCCTCGGGCATCATGTTAATCTGTTAATAAACAACGGGGTAGACTGCTGGAAGTGTGAATTTCCCTACGGGGATGAATAAAGTATATATCTATCTATCTATCTATCTATCATCTATCTTTCACAATGAATCCGATAGGCTCTGGTTTTCAGCAAACCAAACAATATTCACAATGTGAAAATTCAGCGATTTTGAAAAGAAACATCCAAAAATTGAGAAGATAATTAAGAAAGAAATGTATATCCACTGAATAAATATAATTATTTAATATATTTGTAAATGTATATTTCCATGATTACAAGTAAGGCAGCGCCTCACCTGCCTCCTGACTGCACGTCACTGGTGATAGCAATGCTTCTGACTGTGAAAGTTGTGGTGCATTTGAGGTCTATCCTCAAATATCTAAATCCCCAACTTTCAATGAGTAGCAAAACCCTCCCCGTTTTAAAGTTTGCCCAAATGAAACATATTTGTTCATTAAGAGGCTTCCTGTCATTTATGTTTGGAGCGTAATCAGCGTTAACATGCTAATTCAAAGTAGCAAAAAGTCTATGCTGTGTTACAGCCAACAGTGTCAACCTAGTGGCTGTAACACAGCATTGACTGTTAGCATTTTTGTCCAGTGGTGCTTAAGTTTCAATTCTCATTAAGCTGATTTGAATTCTGACAGAACTCCATGACACTTCCTTGGTTGCTAGTTGCCCTGCATGTTTTTCATGTCGGTATGGCTTGCTGCTCTTGCATGCAGAAGACGTACGTCAACTCTCATTTGCAATTACTGTTATTTGCTTTCTAGCTGTTATTTCAGCCTTTCAGTACAAACGTGTCTGGGTTACCAACAAATGTCAACTTTCTCATTCTCACACACGTTTGCTGTGTGGCTCTTCCAGCCAACAAGGTCTCTCCGACGTCATCGGGGGGAGTGATCCACGTGTACGGCGACGACGGCTCCGAGAAAAGTAACGGAAGCTTCATCCCTTACTGCTCCATGGCACAGGCGCAGCTCTGTTTCCATGGACACCGCGATGCTGTAAAATTCTTCGTCACAGTCCCTGGTGAGCTTTCTCGCTTCTGGGTCATAAAAAGGGGTTCACTTTTACACTACACTAAAATCATGACGTGGTTGTCTTAATTTCTGCATAAATTCACATACACTGTATATGAAGCATAAATAGACCCACCTTACAATAGCCCCTCAGAATACGAGCTACTCTAATTACTATAAAAATGTGATATGCGGGATGTCTTTTGAGTAAAAATCTTTCCTGAAAAGGAAGGAGAGGAAAAACAAGTTATGAGAATTTCCGGATGCTACCACGGCCGAGTGGTTGAGATCGCTCACTGCCAGCATCACCCCGATCCTGCGAGCTCACTCGTGCTCCCTTACCCCTCCGCCACCACGCATGCACCTCAATTTGTAACCACTGATTTCCTGCACTGTAAATGCTCATAATAAACTCGCATTTTATTATATTAATAACATTTTATTTATCTTATTACTGTATTTGTGTGTTCAAATGCTATTTGAATGTGTTTTAAGTGTTCAGTAAGATGCATTTTATAGCTATTTAGCACTAACCTAGATGTTTTTTGGAGGCTGGGAATGAATTAATTGCTTTTCAGTTATTTCTCATGGGAAAGATTTGCTTGGAATACAAGAAAATCTAAAGATGAGCTTGATCTGGAAAGGAATTCATCTTAATTGTAGAAGGGCCACTATTTTAACTTTTTTTTGCTATCAGGGAAAAAAAATTGACATTGCAAATGTTGAATTTGTCATGAATGTTGTCCTCTTACCTAATTTCCATTGTTTGTTGAAGGTAATGTTCTCGCCACACTGAATGGCAGCGTGCTGGACAGCCCCACAGAGGGGCCGGGCTCCACAGCGGCCCCTGAGACCGAGGCTCAGACTGTGCAAAATGTCTTGGTCCTGAGCGGTGGAGAGGGTTACATTGACTTCCGTATAGGTGAGCAGTCTTGAAGCAATTAATAAAAGGATTGAAAATGGTGGTGACTGGGGGTGAGGGTAAGGGGCTTTGGAGAAGGTCGACTTCCTTAAGGTTAAGTAATATTATCAAAACATTATAAAACCATGTTAATATAATGTCGATGCTATCTTACGCTGTATGAATATCATGGCACTTAAATGGTATCTACAGTCGTAACTCTACTTATGAATTTAACTTGAGCTGGGAGTAGCTTCGTAACCTGAAAAGTTTGTAAGTAGAGATGCATTTTGAATGTAAATGCACTAATCTGTTCCAAGACTTGCAAAAGTACAGGATGATATTTATATTTAAATCATAAAAGAGCATCAGAACATGAAACAAATACACGTTGAAGTCAGATTACCACACAATAAATATTATTATTTATATTCCCCAAAATTTTATTTTAAGGACATTCTATTGTTTGAGGTTCCCTTAACATGTTGAAACTATAACAGTTTCTCCATTAAGTATGTATTAAAAATGCCCTGAGTTAAAATAGCCTTCATCTGCTTTTATCTAACTTTTGTCAGAGCTGTTCAGGACTTGCAAAATTATAGGAAGCAGGAAAGTCTAGAAGGGGCCCTGGGAGTGATGTCATGCTTTCTGTTAGTGTAGCATGAAAATGGTGAACATAAAAAAGGACTGTTTATACAGTCTAAATGCCAACCCAAACCCCTCAAAAATATGACAAAAATAAGTTTATTCGAGCTCATCTTAGAAATGCACATAATTTTACGCCTACGCAAGCAGCTTGACAGTGTCTGCAATGAAGATTTAAGCCAGAAGATGGCGTTACAAACAGAAAATTGTGAAATTCCAGACTGCACCCTTAAGTAGACTCGAGTCAATTTAATAAAACCACAGCTCTCTGTAAGTGGCTGTTTCCTGGGCAGATTGCTTCTCCACCACGAGCAGTTTTTTTTTTTAGAGCGCACTTTTACACTTCCACCTTCGAAGCCAAAAATGTAAAAAAAAAAAAATCAGACCCTTCGGCTAAGCAGCAGGGTGGAATCTGAGATTTTGTGCTTTCAAATCCTGCCGACAACGCCAAATATTGGAAAATAGTTCATATTAAATGCTGGTGAAAGAGACACTGTGGTCTTGACGAATCTGGCCAGGGAAGAGCTGAGTTTATTGGTGGGAGGCTAATGTATACAAGATCTGGCTGTATAACAGTTTCCTCAAAAGGAAACACCAATCTGCGCACATCACAATATCTAGGGTATCTTGACCTTCATCGGTTACACAATGATTCCATGAAAAGTTATATACTGACTTGCAGATGTTCTCCTTACAAGTTTTAACGAGTTTTTCTCCACAATAATCCTTCAAATTGTAGCAATATGATTTGAATACAAGTGAATTTTTCCCATTAGTAAGCTGCTGTTTTCGGTGTCATGTGCTCAGGTGACGGTGAGGATGAAGAAACAGAAGAAGGAGAAGGCGAGGGAGCCTCTCAGGTCAAGCCTGCATTGTGCAAAGCAGAGCGAAGCCACATCATCGTTTGGCAGGTGTCTTACATACCAGAATGACTTCTTCGTTAACCTTCTTTCTCCGAGCGTCACGTGACTCCCTGGTCATGCATAAGTTCTCCCATGTAAATCTGACTGTACTAGCTGTGCATTGTTCCTCGTGCTCCCTCAACTACCTTTTACGCCTTGGACATTCTTAAGACTTCTGCCATGTTACTACCGTCCCCATCCTGGCATTTGAAATATCGTTGTGGGCCTTGTAAGCCAGCTCCATACCGTAAGTTCCTTCCCTTCACTATCTGTCGTGTATTCTCCCTCCCAGCATCTGCTTAGATATTGTCCTGCATCTACCCCAACAATTCCATCTTTCTTCTGTTTTCCCAAAAAACTTCTGAAAGCAGCTCAAAAAAAACAATCCCTCTACAGAAATGATTATATGTACCAAAAACATTTAAAGAAGCTAAGAATGACTGATTACATTTCAAGTTCTATTTCGTCCATATTAACAATTAGTGATTACTAATGGATGAATTAGATGGTGAAGGCATGTTCACCTCAACCTTAAAGATATATTTGGGTGAACCTGAATTTCTATGATGTTTAATGTAAGACCTGAAGGGCATTGTGGTGCTTGAGGTGACATAAAGCAGGTGAATTTGTGTGTACAGGTCACTGTAAATGTCTACAAAGCCCATTCTTGATATGGAAATTCATGCATTGATCTCTGTGGATTATAAAATATTAAACTTACATGTGTGGATACTCAGCAAGATTGGTGTGTGCTGACAAAAGATATCGCACTCGTACAGAAACTTCATAGAAAACTTTCATTTTAGAAAAACTATCTAAGTGGGTGTCATTTGTTGAGAAAAAAAAAATCAACTTGAAGTGGGTTGGAAATTGGAGACTTGTAAAAATAATATGTTTACATTTAAATAGACAATTTTGTTAGCAATGGCTAATTACAGAAAATAACTTGGCACACATAGTAGTTCTCTGTCAAACTTGTTGGTTGCTTTGTTGGATCCCTTAACCAGTAGGGTCATAGGGACAGCATTTACCATTGTGTGTCATGGGCAAGTACAACAACCCCCATCCCATTCCAGACCAACATATGTTTCCACCAAGTCTCGAACCAGGGACCTCTGGTGTGTTAGAAAAGTGTGCTAACCACTGCACTAATGAAACGCTAGTACTCAGGCAAAAACTGCAAAAAAAAATTAATTCAAAATTAAGTCCGTAGGCATGGAGCAAAATCTTCAAACTTAAAGAAGGAAGCACTTTTATTCCTCTGCGCTTTTGTGTAACATTGTAAGACGAGTGCTGAAAACAAGTGCTGAAAACAAGCGCTGGAGCTGAGCAGTTTAGTTAAAGCTTTTACTACAGAATATTCTGAGCACAACTGATCAGAAGTGCGCGGTCAAAAATGCTGACAATTATTTTTACACTGGGAGGGGAGCCGGACAATAAACATGAAGTAGAAGGGATTTGAGGTGGAGTATTCCCCAAAGCATAGTCTTTGTCCAAACCAGTTCTATTGGGAACTGATTTGACCTTCCCATATTCTGGCTCCAAAAAAACACAGCTGAAAGAATAGAAAACCTGTATACTTACAACCAAATTAATGAATAAATCATGAACTAGAGTAATTCTGACTAAAAAAGTGAAGACATTATAAAAGACTGAAATAACAAAGAGGTTATTCATAGAATCACGACAGTAGATGCTGTGACACATTTCAATATTACAAGAAGTTAATTGTGAAATGTATTATTTTCAATGTAGTTTTTGGCGTATCTATTTTACACATTTACTTAAATATAACTCATAGGGGTGGGACAATATGCTTTGGTCACGATTCTCAGCTGTCAGGATTCTCGATAATTGCGATTTTACAAGTATCGCGATTCGATATAGTTGATGATTGCGATTTAATTTGGTTTCCCAAAAAACAAGCAACGTGAATCATATACTTCTGGTACAATAAACCACAAATGATGTTCATACAATGCACATCAATCTGTGTCAGAAAGCTGAGATTTATTTCAACTGAGAGAATGAGAACATAAAATGTACACTGTGCAACTGGTTTACAGACATGGAATGTCTTGAACTGATATGCCAACGAAACACAAATGCGGTCCTTTAATGATCCGATTTGCAGTTAACACTGTAAGATGAGTCTCGAAAAGAAAACAATGTATAAAAGCAGCACAAGTGTAAAGTATCGAAATAAAATCGAGATCCTTCGAATCAAACGTCTTTCAAAACCCTGCTAAAACTTTGCTGTCCGGTTATAAAATACAGCATTTTTGCAAAAAAACTGCCTCTGAAAAAAGCAACCCATCTGTGAGCTTTAAAATGAAAGTGCTTGAAATTCAAGCTTTTCTTTCTTCATTTGCTCTCCCGCATTTTTAGGACGTCACAAAAATCGATTCCAGGTGGAAAGGTCGATTTGAAAAATGGCCAATAGTGAAATCACGATATACACACAAATGGATTTTATTTGGTCTCGCTCCTTGTAACTTAATAGACGTTTTCTGCATCTTTATTAGAAACAGAAGTCACGCATGGGGTCTTTTACGCTCAAATCTCAGTTTGTGGTACAAAAATACAACACGTTCACCCTTGTTTGAAGTTGCAATGATTGACCGATGACAAAGGCGAGAGGTCCTCCTCAGTGGAGCCACGGTGTGCTTTTGCTCTTCCACAGCTGGAGCTCCTTTTGCTTGAACCAAAGCAAAATTTCTTTTTGAGCACTTATCAAAGAGTCGCTGCCGTGGATCACATTCCTGCCCACAGAATAATCACCACAATCTTTAAATGTTTCACTCGGTTCTGTATTCTGTGCTAAATACTTTTCCAAAAGCAGTCCTCATCCTTTTTTTTTTTTTTTGTCATACCTTCCAACATCCACACAGAAGTCCCCACGAATGGTCCCAGGGAGAGACTCAGCCGGGTTGGTTTCGCCTAACATTTTGCGGGTGGTTTTGACCACATCGAGACCCTGCCAGACCTGAATCGACACATGGCTACGAATGAGGCGTGTACATGGGTCATTGTGATTTTCTGGGAATTTCTAAGAGGAATGATGTTCTCGTGGTTGACTGAGGCTATTTTAACTCAACTTATAATAATTACAACCTGGTAATAACATAGTAACAACATAGTAATAGTAATCGTTTTAGAAATGCATATTTCCTAAGTGGAGACACATTTTGGATTTAAAGACCTTTACTTGTTCTAAGCCCTGCAAAAATGTTCCCAATCAGTAGCCCATAGTAACTCTCAGCTTAAAAAGGTTGGTGAAGCCTGCTGTACAGATTTGTACATTAGTATAGGATGGGCATCTCACCATGGCAACGATTGGCCCAGACTTCATGTAGTGAATCAGTTCACTGAAGAAAGGCTTGTTCCTCAAATCCCAATAGTGGTCCATAAGAAGTTCCTCTGAGGCCTGGAGTAAAGTGTTGAAAAGGAAAAAAACAAAACAAAAAAGTAGCACATCTCATCAAGCACCTGCTGTCTTTTGGACATTAGATTTTGGGCTATGCTCGTCCATCCATATTAGACATTATTTTGTCATAAAATAGAAATTGGGTTGTGGTCAGTCCATCCAACGTGGACCAGATTTAGTCCAAAAATAGTCATCGTTGTGTTTACATCTTTTAACCTGGTCCAATTCGGCCCCTTCTCTTCTCAACCTAACAAAAACGTCTTTTGGATAGAACCTTTGGGTCTTTTTTATCATACAGTAAAACTCAGTAAATCAGGATCCGGTTTACCCGGATCTTCACAAAATCCGGATAAAAAGTTCAGTCCGGATGATTTCTAATGTATTTCTCACAAAGAAATTCCATGCATATTCCGGATATTAAAATCTGGATCTTCGGCTATTTCGGATCAAAATCCTAATCATTTCTATCCATACCTAGCCATGTCTAGTCCGGAGTCGTATTCCTAGTCGACATGCCGTCTTTGTCGTCTTCTTCCTGGAAAAGGCTGGAAGACGCAACTTTCCTGGAAAGTGTATGCCATCCTTTTGTCAGTAGACAAACGCATTTCTCTTTGATTCAAGTTGTGATCTATGCTTGAAAAATGACACCAAACGAGACTACGCTCAGTGTCACATCATGGCGTCAGTGAAGAAGAGGGGTCGAGAGGACCGGACATTAGAGGAAAAAATAAAGATCATACACTAGTGTGTAGAGCAAATAAGGCCAGCAAATAAATAACTTCCACCTTTTTTGTTTCAAATAACTCACTTTGGAATGGATGTAACGACTGTGTCCTCTTTTGTAGTTTACGGTTGTACTAATTCACCATAGACAATAATAAAATCTGATAACATGAAGTTTTGAATGTAATCAAAACGTCCAAAGCTATGTATTGATAATATAAAGTTTTCACCTGACGTAATTATGTCGATTGGAGGGGCATACTCAAGTACAGAACATTACGCAAATTTCTCACTTCTTTGTCTTTCTAACAAGATTAGCAACTTCAAACACTGCCCCCTTATACTGTGAGTATCATGTATCTAAGACCACACCCAAAGAGGCATGATCTGGTCAAATGCCCCTGTTCCAATAAAATGAGGAGCTGATCTATAGCTCGTCCTCTTCTCTACTGCCCCGCATGATGGCCCGCCAAGCGGCCGTGTGGGCCTGCACTGCTGCCTTGGGTCTAGCACGGTCCATTTGAATGGATTAACCGAGTTTTACTGTATTTTCAATGTCTTTCTTGCCGATGGGTAACATAGTGTGAAGTAGTTGACCTTCTTCACATACCTGCACAAGTTTGATTGCTACGAGTTGGAAGCCTTTCTTCTCAAACCGCTGGACTATTTTGCCCACCAATTTCCGCTCCACTGCGTCAGGTTTTATGGCAACAAAGGTGCGTTCGTTTACACCTGTCCAGCCTAAGGAAAAACAAACGCTATCGTCAAATCAAACATGGGAATTCTGTTTGACCTTGTTTGATAAAAGAGGTAAATCGCTTATTTTTAACATACAACCGTGAAAAAGAGGAGTTTGTGAAAGGACAAGTATGAGATCACGTGGCGCAAAATTTAGGTGAGATGGCGCCTAAAAATTGAAATCCGACCCGAACCCCACTAATTAACTGGATTGACAGGAAGCAAACCCAAAATGGAATATTTTTGTCGAGACGCCATCAGACGAATCAACTTGATAAGTTTCATCACTTCTCCCTACGAAAAACTTCATGGCCTGCAATTTTTTTAGTATCACTTCAGCCTGATGCGTTTTGGGCGCTTGTACTCAGCCAATTAGAACGCGAAGATGACGACAGGCGGTGGCTGCCAATTTAGGCCGTCTATCTTTGTATTACATGTGATCCACACGCTTGTACAGTATAATCTCTACTTACGAATTAGTGTTATTCTGTGAGTAGCTTTGTAAACTTGAAACATTCGTAAGTAGAGTGTTTTGTATCACAATTGGTTCGAGGATGTGTCTGGGGCACTTGTGACGTTGATCAGACGATTGGTAGGGGTTATGTTCGTCCCTTTTCCTCAGCGAAAAACTAAATTGGAAAAGTGTTCGAAGTAGATAAAGGCATGCTGTCGCCCTCACATTCAACTTAACGTAAATATGATTGATGGGAACCTGAACAAAGTTATTTATTATACAGTAAGTGTTTTTATTTTTATGAAATTAAAGTTTACGCTGCTGTTGGGTTGTTTATACCACAGCACCCTATAGAGTGCTTCGAGGTCCTAAGATTACCCACAATGCATTGCTTGCGGGCATTTTGGAAGTCAACAAAGCTTTTCACTTCATTCTTATTGTTCAGCGAACCAGTTAGATTCTACATTGTAATGCCGAATACGTGCGTTATTGTTGGCTGTTGTAGCCGAGGGGAAAAGGGTGGGAAGGGCTTCTTTAGACTTCCGAAGTGTGTTTACGATCAGGGGATTGAAGCTCAGGAGAAAAGTGAACGGCGAAGACGAATGTGGCTGGCAGCTATCAACCGGTCGAATTTGCCAAAGCTTGACTGTGTTCGTGTTTGTTCTGACCACTTTCTGACAGGTAAATTGAATTATTTATGATGTAGAAATAAATTTTAAAAAGGTTATGGGACATGTGTACTTCATGTACATCTGTCGACACCATTCAAGTAATTTTGAAAATCCTTCAGTTCACAAAAGAGACTTGGGTGGAAAATAAGATAGTTGACAAGTTCGATGTAAGTCACACACGGCAACAAATCGGGATCAGACTTCCAGTCCTTGATTTTAATTAGGTAGGGATCCAATTTTCCAATAAAATGCAACTTCGCAGCGTACCGCTCACGTGCTTCCTTGTCTAAACTCTCCACGTAGTTTTCCATAGTGTTGATGGACAAAATCCGTACACAAACGAAGCTAGTTGAGTAAATAAATAGACAAACTGAGTAAATATTTGCTCCTCTCGCTATCGCCGCTTGTAATCGACAGACTTCCAAGATGGCGGCACGAAGCCGTGTTACTATTTTTAGCACAGAGCTCGGAGCCCTCTATTAGCCTCACAGCACGCTTAGCTCCTTCCTGCCAAATTACTTTGGTATATTACCATGAAATAGTAACCTGGACACACTTTAAATTCCTGAATGGGTTCGTTCTGTCAAAATAAAAATAAAAACATTGTTTAAAAAAAAGCTACACAAGTTTTTTAAGTCAAACTTTATTTCCTCCTAACACTGATTTTTAATTGTTAATATTTTTTCAAGTGTCATAAAAAGTGTTAACATTTCATTGCAGTGGTAACTTGAATAATTGTTCAATGTTCATAAATTGTTTGAATTTTTAATTTTTTAAAAACGGCCTTTTTTGATTTTACATTTTTGAATTCATTTTCTGTAATATCAGCCTGTATTGACGTTGACAAAAATGTGACCCGCAAGAAAATCTGTTGTGAAAGGATTAAGTTATGATTTATTTTCAACGTAGATACATTGCATTAACAAGGACATTGACCCGACCAATCTGGCCGCCACGTGAATACGCTTGTTAGATAGCTGCTATGGCGTGCTGACGTGTGTTCTATCAACCCTTAGCACGCACGTGACCTAAATGCGGGAAAGCACCATGACGGACGGTAGTAACCCGTTGTAGACAGTGAATGGGGACCAGTAAACGTTACACAAAAACAGCTATACTATTCAACACCGTTGGCAATGACTAGTCAAGGTGGTTCACCTTGTCTGAAAGCACAAAGAACACTATTTAGAGAAACTGAAAATAGAATTAGCAATGCTACCTAACAAGTCATACAATCTTCCTCCTGACATATTCACCCTTCTAAACAAATCGCCTAGTCTGCCTGACTTTAGGCCACACCCATCTGTACCACTATATTGCAAATTGAGTATTCCCAAACACCGGTGATGATCTAAAAGCTTATACCAGTCTGGATCTTACTAGTTCTTCGTAGCAGGTACGCGTTACTCTGCTTCGTTTTGCCGACAAATGAACCCCCGGCGTGAAATGTCACCCTCACGCAGACGTTACTAAAACAAGTTTTTATAAGTTTTATAGAACAGTAACGCTCAGGGCTATTGCACCTTGTATAGAAATCACTTTTGAGCATAGTGAAAATATTGACTCTAAATGCCGTTTCATCTTCCGTTTATGGTAGAGCACTTAACAGTTTTCAATACGGTGGCTCAGGAGGTAGAGCGCTCATCTTGGGAATCCCGGCTCCTCCGTGTTACGTGTCGAAGTGTCCTTGGGTAAGACACTGAACCCCTAATGCCTCCAATAAGCAGGTTAGCGCCTTACATGGCTGCACGGCCGCTATTGGGAAATGTGAAGCACATTGTAAAGCACTTTGGGAAGTCTTCATTGACTTGAAAAGCGCTATATAAATGCAGATCATTTCAATACATGTGATATTCGAATAATTAGTTTTGAATCCCTGGGTAATCACAATAAAAGCAACTCTTTTTCGTAGTAAGAAATGACAACGGTAAGACACTAATGTAGCCTGTTAGCACTAGCTAGCCTATTACATTGAGTGTCTTTGACATGACTCGTACCAACTTTACATAAAATATGTCGGACACGGATCGGACGTATCTTATAAAAAATGTTTGCTTCAAATCCTAGAATACTTGAGGGGATGTCAGCCTGCCAGCATTGTGCCTCCCTTCATTTGACTGCAGATAAACATCGCAGTCTTCTGTTTTCATCAAAGGGAATTAAATTCTAAATTGGGCTTAGAAGCTTGCCCACTGGACAGGAATTTATCACCATTGTAAAAAGTGGTAGTTATATTCTTCTATCTTGTTTTTTTGTATTTGTTTCAACTCAACTGCCCATTCAACTTCCGTGCGCTCAAGTGTTTTTGGCTGTCCGCCATGGTTTCCATTCTGCCAGACGAGGCAACGTGACGTCACGACCAAAGGGTCAATACATATCTATGGAATACATTTCTATCTCTGCTGCGAAGCGTTTCCGTTCACCATGGAAACAGGTAGCCAGAAAATGGCTGCCACGTCCCAGAATTCCACGCGGTTCCCAAAAAGTTCACCGGGCAAGCCAAACACGCTCTATAAACCCAGTAAAAATGCGAACCTTTCACCAGATGTAAGCAGGTATTCGTTGACAAGCGTGGAGGGTTAAAAATTAGTTCAACACCCACCTGACTGCAACATTTGCGAAAACAGAGAAAGAAAAAGGCATATCATTGTGGCTATGTGATCAACGACTACGATGAGAGAAATACACTGGGTTCGCGCACGCGCCTCGTCATACTTTCCCTCTCAGAATCCTTGCAGCAACATAAACAAATGCAAGCTATATGTTCTAAGTTGTCAATATTTCACATAGTTAATACAACAACAACCAATAATATCAAATATCAAATGGTGATACAATTGAAATTTGACTGTTTTTACAAGGCACGAGAGTCATAGCTCAACATTATATATTTGCCATCTTCCGGGACTTTTTGACAGCAGTGCGGGAATATGTATGAATTACAATAAAACACATTTTGTAACTTCGAACGCTGAATCCTGTTCCCACATGAAATGAATACCGTTTGGACACGATTTTAAGGTGTTGAATAAATTGTGTAACACATTTTTCTATCCCCTTTTTATCCACACTTTTGGTTTGAACAAATTTATTGACACTAAAAACAGAAAACAATCATGACAATCTCAACAGCAATTAAGCACATTCACGATATTATATTCCAATATTACGTTTTAAACAGCAAACATAAAGTGAGGTTTGAACAAACCTTCTCGAAAATCTATCATATTCACAATTTCATTATATAACATCTTTGTTAGTGTCAATAGATCCGTCCAGGCCAAAGTCGATTGTTCTCGGTCTGAACAAATCCACCGACACCAACAGCAGCAAAACACAGCCATCAAGCATATTCACAATTTTTTATATTTGACAATATGACGTGACGATATGACGTTTTAACATTTTTTCCTGACATTTCCAACATCAATTAAACAATTTCAGAGTTATTTTCTTTTAACAGTAGTTAACCAGCGTGTAAAAGGCAATACTATTGTGCAAGGGCATAGCTCTGCCATCCTACCCTCCCAAGCAGCATTCTTCCAGTCCTCTGTGTGGGTCCTTTTCCTTCTGCGTGGGTCCTCTCCCTTCTGGGTTCCACAACCCAGGCCGTTGCTGCCGGGACTCCCACAGCGTAGCTCCGGCTCCCCCCTCCGGGTGGGTACAGACGAGTCTTCTTTATGGCTGCGTCCTAGGCCCGCCGCTCGCAGATTGTATGGTATCTGCAGCCATTTGGAGCACAGCCACGGGGGGGATCTGCCTGCACCTCCATACCAGCAGGTTTCTGGAGGTCCAGATGGCGTCCTTGATGGCGGCGAGAGTGAGCCAGTCCCTGGCAAAGTCGTTCCGATGTCTCCTCGACCGACTCACCCCGTAAAGCACGTACTGTGCATCAGGGACCTCTCCTGCTGGCAAGTCCGGGAACTTTCCTAGTTGTTCGGCCATTGTCCACAAGACCTTGGCAGCGCTGCACTCACAAAAAAGGTGCCTCACCGACTCCTGGGCGCCACAGCCAGGTCGAGGGCACGTCGAAGTCGCTGACATTCCTCGGTGGTGCATTACAGCTCTGACTGGGAGAACTTCATGAGCCACCATCCATGACAAGTCTCGTAGTCTGTTTGGGAGGGCAGGATGATTGACGTTGCTCCAAACCGTTGTGGAATCGCCAAACGCAAGCCCCCGCACAGGGCTTACTGTAGCTCGCTCTTGCACAATAGAAATAAGGGCCCTGTGGTTTTGTAAAGTGTGACATTCTTGTGTTTCCAAATCAAACTTCTTCAAAAAAGCCCGAATAAAGAGATGTGTTGGTGGCAAGTTAAACGAAACTGGAATCAAACGATTGTTTGGTACAAGCTTTAGCTTCCGCAAATATGAGCCCATCCAAAAACGGGTCATTGCTTGACTTTTCGGGTTGTTGGGTGGGCCCACAGCGTTTTGGAAGTGGAGAGAGACATATTTGCTTCCCAGGAAAAGCTGGAGGTCAGGCACTCCTTTCCCCCCTTTTTCCTTTTTCTTTTTCATTGTATCTCTCTTTATCCTTTCCCACTTTGAGCCCCAGACAAAGCGAAAGATGGCTCGGTCCATTTGTAACAGCACGTTTCTTTTAGGCATAAAAATTAAACTGATTGACAAAAGCATTGGGAGGATGATCGCTTTGATGATTAGGACCTTCCCCTCTATTGTCATTTTTCTTAGTGACCAAAAAACAAGTTTTTGCTTAACTTTCCTTGTCACGTCATCCCAGTTGGTCTCGCCTCCTCCATCCGCATTGAATTTTACCCCTAGGATTTTCTGGTCTGTCTTTAACACCGTCAGCGGGAGTCCTGCCTTTTCTGTCTCTTTCCACATTCCATAAAACTTCACTTGCGATTTTTCTCTATTTAGCCTTGAGCCAGACGCCCTCCCAAACAGGTCAGTCAAGTCAAGGGCTCTTTCAACAGATGCGCGGTCAGTACACAAAATATTAAAATCATCCATGTACAAAACACACTTGGTAATTTGTCCCCCACTTCCTGGGATATTGATGCCTTCGACAAATCTATCTTTTCTTAACATTTGTGCCAAAGGTTCAATGCAAAGAACATAGAGAAGGGGAGACATAGGGCAACCTTGACGTACACCGCAGTTGATCTCGATTGCTTCCGATAAATTCCCGTTAATCATGAATTTGCTGTAGATGTCTCGGTATAGCAGTCCTACCCAATTGATGTATTTTTGGGGGAAACCACATTTTTGCAATACCCTGAAGAGGTATTGGTGCGAGACTCGATCAAAGGCTTTTTCAAAGTCTAGGTTTAGGACCGCTAGTCGCATGTTTCTGTCTCTTGCATAACAAATGGTGTCACGGATCAGCATGAGACTGTCGCTGATCTTCCTTCCCACAATGGCACAGGTTTGGTCTGGATCAACCAAGTCTCCCAAGACAACAGACATTCGTGTTGCTAGAAGCTTGCTGAAAATTTTACAGTCTACGTTTAAAAGCGTTATGGGTCGCCAGTTTTTTAAGTCAATTTTGTCTCTTTTTTTGTGCAATAGAGTAACTATCCCGATTCTGAAACTGTCCGGCATATGGTCTCGACTGGAAAATTCGTTAAAAACAGTTAACAGATCTGGTGCTAAAATATCCCAAAAAGTCCGGTAAAATTCGAGGTTGAGTCCGTCCTCCCCGGGTGATTTGCCTTTTTTCATAGTCTTTATGCAATCATTCAGTTGGTCTTGGGTAAAGTCCGATGTTAAAAAGGGGTCTTGACGCACTGATCTTGAAATATGATCTAATACATGCCCCATTTCATTCTCATATGTTTCTTTCTTTTCAAATAATTTTTTGTAGTAGTCTTCGACCAATCTGGTTATTTCACTACTTTCCTTTGTTATTTGCCCGTTTTCGTTTTGAAGTTTAAAAATCCCCTCATTTTTGCCCATAATTTTTTTAAAAAAGTAGCGTGTACATTTTTCCCCTTCTTCTATTTCTCTTTCTCTGCTTCTTATTATGATGCCTTTGCTCTTTATTTCCGCCAAATCGTTTAGTTCTTGTTTGGTCTCTTTGATTTCATCATTAAAGTCCATCCCCTTTTCTGTTAGGATGAAATAGCGTTGGAGTCTTCTTTGTAGTCCCGACATGCGTTTCATCTCTTTGAGTTTCTTGTTTTTCCCTGCATTTTTAAAAAAGGTCTGTGTTCGTTTCTTTGTCATTTCCCACCATTGTGCTCGTGAATCATACGAGTCTTGAAGGGTCTGCCAGTCTTTGTACAGCTCCCTGTATTGTGCGGCTAGAGCCTCATCCTCCAGCAGGGAGCAGTTTAACTTCCACAAACCCTTCCCAACAGTCATACCTGAAGGAAATGAGAAAGAGCAGGACAGTAGCAAGTGATCCGAAAAAAAAACTGGAATTAATCTTGCATCACTCTGTGCTAAACCCCTCGTAAATATGTAGTCTATTCGAGAGGCTCTGGCATTGTCACTACTGAACCAGGTGAAGCCCTCCTCTCCTGGATGTATGGATTTGAAACAGTCCACCAGTTTAAATGTCCGGCACATGTCTTGTAATAAAGTTGATGTTTTATCTACTTTAAACTCCTCATCATTCCTCTTTCTATCCTTCCTACTTAAGATGCAATTAAAATCTCCTCCCACGATTAGTGGTTGATGGCCTAGCATATACGACTGGATGTCCTCTAAAAGTTCGTACCTGAGTTGTCTGTCGGCATGGCCGTATATGTTAATGAGGTTAAAATCATTCCCTATATAAGAAAGTCTTGCTAAGATTGCGCGTCCGTCTCTCATCACAGTACTCCCCTTTATGATGAGTTGAGGGTTGTTTATTAAAATGGCTACCCCATCGTTACGGTTTTCATTCGAGCCACTCCATAATGACGGATATGGCCAAATCTCTTCCCACTGTTTATAATTTTTTAGAAAGGGGATGCAGCATTCCTGTAGTAAAAACACATCCGTTCTGATAGTTTTTAAAAACGATAAAACACTGTGAGCCTTAACCTTTGATCTCACACTTCTTACATTGATAGTAGAGAATGTAATGTTCATAATTGTTGTAAAAGTATTTAAACTAGTTAGACAAAACTGGGGGATCTGAGTCCATTCTTTGGTGATCATCGAGATCATCGAGGGTGTCACCTGTGTCAGACACATCACTTAAGAGTAGTACCTCATTTTGAGACTCACCGGGGAAAACTCTGGGACCCTCTGACTCTCTGTCTGTGGTTCCAGGTCTTCCCCTTTTTTCTGGGTTAGGGGGTGAGCCAGAGGACCTATCAAGGGGTCTCTTACTTCCTTGCCCACTAAGGGTCAGGTTTTTTCCCTCCCCGACTTCCTCCGTCTCAACTTCATACAGTTCCCTTGTGGGCTTATTCACCGGCAATCGGCTTTCTTCTAAATCTCTTATCTTTGTTTCTGGTTTTTTCACCACTCCCAATTTTGTCTTACTTTTACTCCTCTTTCCAGTGCCCGTATGGGTTTTTGGAGAGTCATTCGCCTTTTCGATTTGTTTGTCTTCTCCAAATCCCGGCAATGGCGTAGCAAACAAATTTGCTAATTTGAACTCTCTTCCAGGCCCTTCCTGATTAATATGTGTTTTCGGAGTGGCAGTTGCTTTTTCTATTCGTTTGTCATGTCCAAATTCAGGTATTTTATGAGAAATCGAATTTGAATTTCCAGGTTCTTCCTGTTTCAATTTTGATTCTCTGGTCTCTGCTCCAGGGGTTTTGGTAGGTACATCTGTTTTTTCAATTTGTTTGTCTTGTCCAATTTCTTTGTGCATTTCTTGATCAATTTCATTGGGTATTTCCATAACTTTATTCATTTCCTGTTCATCTTCATTGGGTATTTCTATAACTTCATTAATTTCTTGTTCATTTCCATTTTGTATTTCCATGACTTTATTAATTTCATTGTCTTTGTTACCTTTATTCACTTCATTGTCTTTGTGAAAATTATTCATTTCATTATCTATGTTGTCTGACATAATTTCATTGTCTTTGTTATCTTTATTCACCTCATTGTCTTTGTGACATTTATTCACTTCATTATCTATGTTGTCTGACATCATTTCATTGTCTTTGTTGTCTTTGTTAACTGCCTTCCTAGCTTTCAATTTGTTAGCAAACGAATTCGGGCAGTTTCTAAAGAGGTGATTCGTTTCTCCACAAAGATTGCATTTTCTGCTATTGCTACATTCCTCAAAGGAATGTCCAATTGTTCTGCACTTTCCACAAAAAACTCGATCACATACCTCAGCCAGATGCCCATGCTCACCACATTTGCGACAGAGTTTTGGTTGCCCTTGATAGTGGATAAAGCCACGGTTTTCCCCCAGGAATATAGTCGACGGAATTTGTTTCAGTCCCTGAAAGCCCTGAGGATCTTGCCGTAGTTGGACTGGTACCCTCCAGGCACCATTCCAATAGCCTTTCTCACACCTCACCTTCATAGCCTGGCCTTTTACTGAGCAGTATCTACTCAACCAATAACAGACGTCATCAGCACTGATCATTTCACTAAACATTCTAACAACGACAATTTTGTTAGTATTATCAGTCAGCTTCTCCACTGTAAATCCTGAAAACTGGGACCTCACTCCCTCAAAGCGATTCCAAAACTCTTGATAAAGAGCTGCCGTTTCAAAACTCACATCAAAGCCTTTGCCAGAAGTCAATTTTATGACAGCATATACCTCCTCCTTTTTAAACTTCAGAATCTTCTCAACAAACTTGTTAATAAAATCCGTCCTTGACATTCCCTCCGAAACTGCCACAACATCTTTGAGCAAGAATCTCACGCAGTTACGTCTCCGCCCGCCGGTATAATGCCCGGCCATGGCAGGACTCGGCTGCTTTACTTCTAACTATGTTAAAATGGTTAGAATTGTAAAATTAATAATTAACAATACTCTTATAACCGACGCCATCCACACGTCTCTTAAATAGCCAAATTATATTGGAAACGTGCAGAAGAACACAAAATAATTCGACTGTATGAAACAGTGCTACCAAAGACTACGAATATTTCGTAGTCTACCACGCCACGTTATTGCATATGATGAAATACACTATTTCTATGAAAACTAAGATAAATGAAGAAAAAACAGCAAAGCTCATTTTTGCATCGACAGTGTTTATTGATCCTTGGCTTTTATCATGGAAACTTTTGATGTTTTTTGCTTGTTTTTTGTTTTTTTGCGATTTTTTGGGGGGGGTAACATTGAACATTGCAAATACAAACAAAATTGGAATTAACTAGTGAAACAACAAAACAACATTACGTTTTTAAGGGGAACAAAGTGCTGTAGAAATACAGAGAAAACGTTAATAAATCAAGTAAATCAAGGATACAATATATGACATGTTTAATTCAATGCTAGGGATTAAGATCCCGGTAAAAGTGCGTCATTGTTTCTTGGTTCTAAGATTGTTTACTATTTAGCACTGCTCGTTCTATGCGATTATACTGTCATTGGCTTCGTTTTAAAGAGTATTGTTAATTATTAATTTTTCAATTCTAACAATTTTGACATAGAAGTAAAGCAGCCGAGTCCTGCCATGGCCGGGCATAATACCGGCGGGCGGAGACGTAACTGCGTAAGATTCTTGCTCAAAGATGTTGTGGCAATTTCGGAGGGAATGTCAAGGCAGGATTTTATTAACAAGTTTGTTGAAAAGATTCTGAAGTTTAAAAAGGAGGAGGTACATGCTGTCATAAAAATGCCTTCTGGCAAGGGCTTTGATGTAAGTTTTGAAACAGCAGCTCTTTATCAAGAGTTTTGGAATCGCTTTGAGGGAGTGAGACCCCAGTTTTCTGGATTTACAGTGGAGAAGCTGACTGATAATACTAACAAAATTGTTATTGTTAGAATGTTTAGTGAAATAGTCAGTGCTGAGGACGTCTGTTATTGGTTGAGTAGATACTGCTCAGTTAAAGGCCAGGCTATGAAGGTGAGGTGTGAGAAAGGCTATTGGAATGGTGCCTGGAGGGTACCTGTCCAACTACGCCAAGATCCTCAGGGCTTTCAGGGACTAAAACAACTCCCGTCGACTATATTCCTGGGGGAAAACCGTGGCTTTATTCACTATCAAGGGCAACCGAAACTCTGTCGCAAATGTGGTGAGCATGGGCATTTGGCTGAGGTATGTGATCGAATTTTTTGTGGAAAGTGCAGAACAATTGGACATTCCTTTGAGGAATGTACCAATAGCAGAAAATGCAATCTCTGTGGAGAAACGAATCACCTCTATAGAAACTGCCCGAAATCGTTTGCTAACAAATTGAAAGCTGGGAAGGCAGTTAACAAAGACAACAAAGACAATGAAATGATGTCAGACAACATAGATAATGAAATGAATAAATGTAACAAAGACAATGAAATTAATAAAGTTATGGAAATACAAAATGAAAATGAACAATAAATGATTGAAGTTATAAAAATACCCAATGAAGATGAACAGGAAATGAATAAAGTTATGGAAATACCCAACGAATTTGATCAAGAAATGCACAAAGACAATGGACAAGACAAACAAATTGAAAAAACAGATGTCCCTACCAAAAGCCCTGGAGGAGAGACCAGAGAATCAAATTTGAATCAGGAAGAACCTGGGAATTCTAATTCGATTTCTCATAAAATACATGAATTTGGACATGTCAAACAAATAGAAAAGGCAACTGCCAGTCCAAAAGCACATATTGATCAGGAAGGGCCTGGAAGGGAGTCCGAATTAGCAAATTTGTTTGCTACGCCACTGCCGGGATTTGAAGAAGACAAACAAGTCGAAAAGGCGAACGACTCTCCAAAAACCCATAGGGGAACTGGAAAGAGGGGTAAAAGTAAGACCAAATTGGGAGCGGTGAAAACACAGGAAACAAATAGAAGAGATTTAGAAGAAAGCCGATTGCCGATGAACAAGCCCACAAGGGAACTGTATGAAGTTGAGACGGAGGAAGTCGGGGAAGGAAAAAATTTGACCTTTTGTGGGCAGGGAAGTAAGAGACCCCTTGACAGGTCCTCTGGCTCACCGCCTAACCCTGAAAAAAGGGGAAGACCTGGAACCACAGACAGAGAGTCGGAGGATTCCAGAGTATTCCCCAGTGAGTCCCCAAATGAGGTACTACTCTTAAGCGATATGTCTGACACAGGTGACACTCTCGATCACCAAAGAATGGATTCAGATCCCCCGGTTTTGTCTAACTAATTTAAATACTTTAACAACAATTATGAACATTACATTCTCTACTATCAATGTGAGAAGTGTGAGATCAAAGGTTAAGGCTCACAGTGTTTTATCGTTCTTAAAAACTATCAGAACGGATGTGTTTTTACTACAAGAATGCTGCATCCCCTTTCTAAAAAATTATAAACAGTGGGAAGAGATTTGGCCATATCCGTCATTATGGAGTGGCTCAAATGAAAACCGTAACGATGGGGTAGCCATTTTAATAAACAACCCTCAACTCATCATAAAGGGGAGTACTGTGTTGAGAGACGGACGCGCAATCTTAGCAAGACTTTCTTA
The DNA here is from genome assembly GCF_059441175.1 of Urocampus carinirostris. Classification (NCBI taxonomy): domain Eukaryota; kingdom Metazoa; phylum Chordata; class Actinopteri; order Syngnathiformes; family Syngnathidae; genus Urocampus; species Urocampus carinirostris. Next base: position 9,032,374 of record NC_142349.1, on the reverse strand, counting down.
TATAGGGAATGATTTTAACCTCATTAACATATACGGCCATGCCGACAGACAACTCAGGTACGAATTTTTAGAGGACATCCAGTCGCATATGCTAGGCCATCAACCACTAATCGTGGGAGGAGATTTTAATTGCATCCTAAGTAGGAAGGATAGAAAGAGGACCGATGAGGAGTTTAAAGTAGATAAAACATCAACTTTATTACAAGACATGTGCCGGACATTTAAACTGGTGGACTGTTTTAAATCCATACATCCAGGAGAAGAGGGCTTTACCTGGTTCAGTAGTGACAATGCCAGAGCCTCTCGAATAGACTACATATTTACAAGGGGTTTAGCACAGAGTGATGCAAGATTAATTCCTGTTTTTTTTTTCGGATCACTTGCTACTGTCCTGCTCTCTCTCATTCCCTTCAGGTATGACTGTTGGGAAGGGTTTGTGGAAGTTAAACTGCTCTCTGCTGGAGGATGAAGCTCTAGTCGCACAATACAGAGAGCTGTACAAAGACTGGCAGACCCTTCAAGACTCGTATGATTCACGAGCAGAATGGTGGGAAGTGACAAAGAAACGAACACAGACCTTTTTTAAAAATGCAGGGAAAAACAAGAAACTTAAAGAGAGGAAACGCATGTCGGGTCTACAAAGAAGACTCCAACGCTATTTCATCCTAACAGAAAAGGGGATGGACTTTAATGATGAAATCAAAGAGACCAAACAAGAACTAAACGCTTTGGCGGAAATAAAGAGTAAAGGCATCATAATAAGAAGCAGAGAGAGAGAAATAGAAGAAGGGGAAAAATGTACACGCTACTTTTTTAAAAAAATTATGAGCAAAAATGAGGGGCTTTTTAAACTTCAAAACGAGAACGGGCAAATAACAAAGGAAAGTAGTGAAATAACCAGATTGGTCGAAGACTACTACAAAAAATTATTTGAAAAGAAAGAAACACATGAGAATGAAATGGGGCATGTATTGGATCATATTTCAAGATCAGTGCGTCAAGACCCCTTTTTAACATCGGACTTTACCCAAGAACAACTGAATGATTGCATAAAAGCTATGAAAAAAGGCAAATCACCCGGGGAGGACGGACTCAACCTCGAATTTTACCGGACTTTTTGGGATATTTTAGCACCAGATCTGATTACGGTTTTTAACGAATTTTCCAGTCGAGACAATATGCCAGACAGTTTCAGAATAGGGATAGTTACTCTATTGCACAAAAAAGGAGACAAAATTGACTTAAAAAACTGGCGACCTATAACACTTTTAAACGTGGACTGTAAAATTTTCAGCAAGCTTCTAGCGACACGAATGTCTGTAGTCTTGGGAGACTTGGTTGATCCAGACCAAACCTGTGCCATTGTGGGAAGGAAGATCAGCGACAGTCTCATGCTGATCCGTGACACCATTTGTTATGCGAGAGACAGAAACATGCGACTAGCAGTCCTAAACCTAGACTTTGAAAAAGCCTTTGATCGAGTCTCGCACCAATACCTCTTCAGGGTATTGCAAAAATGTGGTTTTCCCCAAAAATACATCAAGTGGGTAGGTCTGCTATACCGAGACATCTACAGCAAATTCATGATTAACGGGAATTTATCGGAAGCAATCGAGGTCAACTGCGGTGTACGTCAAGGTTGCCCTATGTCTCCGCTTCTCTATGTTCTTTGCATTGAGCCTTTGGCACAAATGTTAAGAAAAGATAGATTTGTCGAAGGGATCAATATCCCAGGAAGTGGGGGACAAATTACCAAGTGTGTTTTGTACATGGATGATTTTAATATTTTATGTACTGGCCGCGCATCTATTGGAAGAGCCCTTGACTTGACTGACCTGTTTGGAAGGGCGTCTGGGTCAAGGCTAAATAGAGAAAAATCACAAGTGAAGTTTTATGGAATGTGGAAAGAGACAGAAAAGGCAGGACTCCCGCTGACGGTGTTAAAGACAGACCAGAAAATCCTAGGGATAAAATTCAATGCGGATGGAGGAGGCGAGACCAACTGGGATGACATGACAAGGAAAGTTAAGCAAAGACTTGTTTTTTGGTCACTGAGAAAATTGACAATAGAGGGGAAGGTCCTTATCATCAAAGCGATCATCCTCCCAATGCTTTTGTCAATCAGTTTAGTTTTTATGCCCAAAAGAAACGTGCTGTTACAACTGGACCGAGCCATCTTTCGCTTTGTCTGGGGATCAAAGTGGGAAAGGATAAAAAGAGATACAATGAAAAAGAAAAAGGAAAAAGGGGGAAAAGGAGTGCCTGACCTCCAGCTTTTCCTGGGAAGCAAATATGTCTCTCTCCACTTCCAAAACGCTGTGGGCCCACCCAACAACCCGAAAAGTCAAGCAATGACCCGGTTTTGGATGGGCTCATATTTGCGGAAGCTAAAGCTTGTACCAAACAATTGTTCGATTCCAGTTTCATTTGACTTGCCACCAACACATCTCTTTATTAGGGATTTTTTAAAGAAGTTTGATTTGGAAAAACAAGAATGTCACACTTTACAAAACCACAGGGCCCTTATTGCTATTGTGCAAGAGCGAGCAACAGTAAGCCCTGTGCGGGGGCTTGCGTTTGGCGAACCTACAACGGTTTGGAGCAACGTGAATCATCCTGCCCTCCCAAACAGACTAAGAGACTTGTCATGGATGGTGGCTCATGAAGTTCTCCCAGTCAGAGCCGTAATGCACCACCGAGGTATGTCGGCAACTTCGACGTGCCCTCGACCTGGCTGTGGCGCCCAGGAATCGGTGAGGCACCTTTTTTGTGAATGCAGTGCTGCAGAGGTCTTGTGGACAATGGCCGACCAACTAGGAAAGTTCCCGGACTTGCCAGCAGGGGAGGTCCCTGATGCACAGTACGTGCTTTACGGGGTGAGTCGTTCGATGAGGTCTCAGAACGACTTTGCCAGGGACTGGCTCACTCTCGCCGCCATCAAGGACACCATCTGGACCTCCAGAAACCTGCTGGTATGGAGGTGCAGGCAGATCCCCCCCGTGGCTGTGCTACAAATGGCTGCGGATACCATACAATCTGCGAGCGGCGGGGCTAGGACGCAGCAATAAAGAAGACTCGTCTGCACCCACCCAGAGGGGGGAACCGGAACTACACTGTGAGAGTCCCGGCAGCAACGGGAGCTACACTGTGGGAGTCCCGGCAGCAACGGCCTGGGTTGTGGAACCCAGACGGGAGAGGACCCACACAGAAGGGAGAAGACCCACACAGAGGACTGTAAGAATACTGCTTGGGAGGGTGGGATGGCAGAGCTACGCCCTTGCACAATAGTATTGCCTTTTACACGCTGGTTAACTACTGTTAAAAGAAAATAACTCTGAAATTGTTTAATTGATGAATATGCTTGATGGCTGTTGAGATTGTCGTTTTTGTCTTTGCTGCTGTTGGTGTTGGTGGATTTGTTCAGACCAAGGACAATCAACTATCGACTCTAACAAAGATGTTATATAATGAAGTTGTGAATATGCTTGATTGCTAATATGTTTTTCAAGAGGGGTTGTTCAAACCTCACATTGTGTTTGCTGTTAAAAACGTCATATTGGAATATAATATTGTGAATATGCTTGATTGCTGTTGTGTTGGTCATAATTGTTTTCTGTTGTTGGTGTCGGGGGATTTGTTCAGGCCAATCAACTTTGGCCTGGACAAATCTATTGACACTAACAAAGATGTCATATAATGAAATTGTGAATATGCTTGATTGCTAATAGGATTTTCGAGAGGGGTTGTTCAAATCCTCACTTGTTTGCTGGTAATAACATCATATTGTAACATAATATTGTGAATGTGCTTGATTGCTGTTGTGATTGTCATGATTGTTTTTTTTGTTATTAGTGTCAATAAATTTGTTCAAACCAAAATTTGTATTTCAAAATCATTCCGATGTTTTTGAAAACATAATTTTAGTTAGTTTATGGCGCTCACTGCTGGACTCCGACAGTAACAGCAAGTTTGATGTACAGATTCTTATTGACATTGTGACATTGTCTAAGAACCACTTTCAAAACAAAAATGGCACTCCTAAATGCTACTACGGAAATAAACTTTCAAATCTGAAAATTCGTCGTTCAAGTTTGGCAGCGCTGGTGTCCAATATTGTTCTTAACGACAATTCACCGTGTCTATTAAAAATGTTGAACCTAATCCCCGGAGAAAGTCAAAAAGAATATACCTAGGAATACATGTTTTTAGAAATAATTATAACTGAAAAAACAGTGAACAGAAATAACGGCTTCTAGAGACCGGTACCGTTTTTGAGGACTGTGAAAACATTCCAAAGACAAAACTCAGTGCACTCGCCAAAGTTCCGATGCCAAATCTCAAGAGCACTAAACACTCCTGTGTGCAGTTTGCATGTTCTCCCCATGCATGTGTGGGTTTCTTCCAGACACTGCGGTTTCCTCCCACATTTCCAAAAACATGCATGTTAGGTTAATTGGCCAGTTCAAACTGTCCCTGGGTATGGATGAGCGAGTGAATTGTCTGTTTCTGTGTGCCCTACGACTGGCTGGCAACCAGTTCATGGTGTCCCCTGCCCACTGCCCGGGGACAGCTGAGGTGGGCTCCAGCACCCCCGTGACCCTACTGAGGATAAGTGGTGCAGATAATGAATGAATGCGTGCAAGCATCTAATTGTTGAAAATGTATGATATATTATTGCATTACTCAAAACATGTCATGGGGCATTTGCAAGCTGTCATGATTAGTTGTCGCCTGCACCCTGAGGTGTGACATCAAAGCAAGTGACAAAATAACAGCCTTTAAATGGTTAAAATCAGATGTGTTGTTTTTTTGGCGTAATAGGCATAGTTGTACCACACATTCATACAACTGTATATGTTTTTTGAAATAAACGCAAAATAAAGAAGACAACAATACACATTAGTAAAATTGTTTAATTTTAACGACATGTTTAACAAGTAATCTTAAACAGGTTGTTCCACATTGCTGGAAGCATTACACAGTTCTTTTCCAATAGAGGACATCACACAGGGGTCTCCTGTATCCACTTCTTCCCTTGATCTTGACTTCGGAAATATTCTTTGGTGAACACCACTTCCCTTTCTAAAGGCAGAAGCGGCTCCTCTTGGAGAGAGACGCCTTCGGTTTGCTTGTGTCGTGCCAGCTTCATGGCACGTAGCAGCGGCGGGTACGGCACGAAGCGCACGGGGGGCTCCGGAAGTGGCACAAAGTCCTTGAATTGTTGCTCAATGTGCTTGGGAACGAGACGCCAGTCGTGGTACATCACTTGGTCAACTTCTTTGACCTCTTTCTCTTCTTTTCCTGACACATACAAAATTAGAATTAGAATTGTCTTTAGTGTCAACGATAAAAACGTCATGGACATTGTATACAACAAGATTTGACATGGTGCTCCAGAATGAACACGTAATAAACACTCAAGCTAAGAATGTCTGAATAAAAGGGCAAAAATATTAACAAGCTAGTGCTCTGAGACTGGTCCAAGTTTTAAGTGCGTTCAAACAATAGTGCAATAAAAATAGTAATAATAATAATAATAATTTCCTTTGTATTGTCATTCTTTGTAACAATGTACACAGAACGAAATGTCGATACACCTGACATTTAGCAGTAGCAAAATTAAAAAACAAGTCGATAAGATATGAATACATTTTTCTATAATTTGGTAAGATATACATTTTTTACAATACGCTTGTTTAGGGTGGTGACTGCCCTTGCCCGTCCGTCTCTGAGCCTGTTAGTCTTTGTTTTAAAGCAAGAGTCTCAAATTCTGAGCCAGAGGGCCATTTGCGACACTCATGATGATGGTTTGAGGTCCCCACCTCAATTATAAAGTTAAAGGGGCATTATGTATTATTTGACCACTGGATGCTGAAGTATTCTGTCGTGCAATTAAAAACGAGTGCTAAAAAACACAAGTAGGAATGAAAAGTGGCCGTAAAGTACCTTTATCCTTCCATTTTTTTGCCCAACCTTTCGCCAGGTTGTTGTTTTATGGATACTCACAGCAGAAAGATGGATGACATTCATGTCAACTCCATCTAGGTGAGACTCACGTTAGTTTTATGAATTACATTTTCACCACTAGGAGCCCCTAAATAATACATACTGCAGCCCTAGTTGATTTTTAATTAATAACTGTTTTTTCCCCCAACAAACTTTTAATGGTTTTAATTTTCACATTTTGTGTAGGGGAAATAAAAGATATTTGAAAACAGACGAAATTTCTTATGCAATCTTTTTTGTGGGAAACTCAATTTGGCTCAACCTCAGTAAGACCCTGGCTCTGGCAGCCCCCAGGTAAATTGAGTACGAGACCCCTGTTTTAAACGGACCTGTAGCGCGTACCAGAGGACAGCAGCTTAAAGAGGTGGTGGCAAGGATACAAAAAAACTTTTATAATGTTGATGGGACAACGAGGCCAGCAGTGTCCTCCAGAGCAGCCAATGATTTTCTGGGATTTGTGACTAACGCTGTAAGGTTTTTCTGTCAGCTGCCGCTATGGCTGAGCAGGGTTTGCCGTGTGTATTTCTACACATCTGTGGTTGTTAGTGAGATCTGAGCAACTGTGATGCCATCCTAAATTGACAGCAAATGTGAAAATGCCGCCCACATCCATCCATCCATTATCTGCACCACTTATCCTCAGTAGGGTCCAGGGGTGCTGGAGCCCTTCCCAGGTATCTTCAGGCAGAGGGCAGGGGACACCCTGAACTGGTTGCCAGCCAGTCACTGGGCACACAGAGACACACAATTCACCCACTCATTCACACCTAAGGACAATTTGAACCGGCCAATTAATGTGACGTGCATGTTCTTGGAATGTGGGAGGAAACCAGAGTGCTCCGAGGAAAGCTAAGCAAGCATGGGGAGAACATGCAAACTCCACACAGGAATATTTGATCTCATGACTTCAGAACTGTGCCGCACACACGCTAACCACTGCGCTACCATGCTGCCCATGCCGCCCACAGTGCATACAAATTTAGTCATTCTGCTGCCTAACTTAGATTCCATGAACACCGAATCCATTACGATGATGTGTTAGGATTAGCAAAAATGCTCTATTTGATAAAAACAAACATTGTAAAGAACACTATGAGGTTGGTTTGGGATCTTAGAAAGTAGTTTGGTAGCTTACCTTTATAGGTGAGAATTCCCCAGGCTTTTCCATGATCCATGTTCTATGAAAGATTCAATGTACGACAATTAAATTTGAGTTTGTCAATGTGTCCCTCCCTCACAATACGACACTGACCTCAGCCGTGTAGTCCACTTTGACTTTGGTGATCTGCCAGGAGCTGGGCTCCGTGTGGTCCTCAAGCCACGACTTGCGGGTGAAGACGCGGCCCAGACCGAATAGCCGCATGCCAGCCAACAGAGAGAAGAGACGACTCTCGCGACGGATGTCCTGCCAAGCCAGTACGGGCATAATCTTCCCTGTGTAAGGCCGCTTCATGGTGTCGTAATCCAGGGCGAACTTCTGCGATTCTCGCGGTCGATTCTTTAGCTCCCGGTAGGCGCGGATCTTCCGAGCCATCTCTGCAATGAGGCGAAGTCGCTTTTTCTTCGCCATGACTCTGGGAGGACCTGCCAATGTAAACGTGATCATGTTATTATACAGATTGTTTCAAAAAAATGTGATAATTCTTTGAGTTATACATTTCACAGGAAGTACACGATTAAAGGCAGGGTGCATTGCGTCGCTTGAAGTGGCCTTTAAAAGTTGAAAGTAGAATATTTTCCCTATCAGTATGATAACAATGCCCAGCTAAGTTCAAAGAACCTTTCCAATTTTTTTTCCACCTCGCATATCTGCTTTTATCCTCCCTTTAGCATCGCTGGTCTGGTGAACGGAACCTATTAGATTGAAGAAAATGAGTGACGGGAGAGGGAGGAGGGAGCTTGGGAGAGACTTTATGCTCGTCATCTTAGTTTTTTGTTAGTGTAGAAAGAAAATTGTAAACATAAGAAAAAGAGTGATTTGAACGTAATTCTAGCGCCAACCCAAACCCCAAAAAAGATTGTCTTAGAAATACATCATGACTTTAAACCAGAAGATGGGGGTCAGAGATTAACTCAGTTTCAAATTTCCAACAGCAATTTCAAGGCAAATACAATCAAAAAGTATGAATGTTAAAGATCATAAGATTTATTCTTCCAAATCTGAATGAGAAATTTAAAAGCATGTGGATTATGTAAATGATTTCACAAATGTTAAATTTGCGAACCGTACGAGACACTGTATACGACAAATCCATGATCCAGCTCCTGCCAAAACAGGCATATTTTGGGTAACAGTCTCCAGTACTGCAATAACTCTGAGGTCATGAGATAAAACCTCCTGTGTGGAGTTTGCATGTTCTACCCGTGCTTGTGTGAGTTTCCTCCCACATTCCAAAAACATGAATGTCAGGTTAATTGGCCGGTCCAAATTGTCCCTGTGTGCCCTGCCACTGGCTGGCAACCAGTTCAGGGTGTCCCCTGCCCAGTGCCCGAAGATAGCCGAGATGGGCTCGAGCACCCCTGCGACCCTACTGAGGATAAGCGGTGAGTATGATGGACGGATATTAGAGTATCAATTGTCTTACTAAACTCTGGACGTACTTTAACTCACGGTTTGCATCAGGGCAAGGAAGGCAGAGCCGACATCAGTAAATCTATTTCATCAGTTAAAAGCGATCTTTCCCGAATGCATTTTTATTATATGCGAATCCAAAAAGACTCTGGATTAATACAGCAATCAACAATGACATTCTCATATGCTACCAGCGACCAAGACGATCCGGATTAAGGGCCAAAATGGGTAAAACGAGATCTGTCAACCAAAGTGTGTTCATTTATTTTTATTTTGTTTACAAAAATTGTGACACACAAAACGGTAAATACAATTTGAAATGATAAATAACCTATATAATACCGTAAAAACGTATATATAGACAGGTATGTAATAATGACCGTCGTAGAGCAGCCTTCAAGTTACAATGTTGTTTTAATGAAATTTATGCCGTGATAAGACCAATTACCTGGGAGTTTGTGACAGACGATACAGATTTAATTGACCTCCGCAAACATTACACGCGACTTCCGCAACTTGTGTTCATAGTCAAATGTTCCGTGTGAATCCTTTCCGATATTTGGTTCCACGTAAAGGGTGTGTGGGAGAAACTACAGCAAGACCTGAAGGCCGTCTGACCAGCATGGGCTGAATATGGAATGGCGACAAATTAAAGGGACTGTGTACAGGATTGGGGGGATTACTTTTAACATGTAATCTGTCACGGTAATTGATTGTGCCTGCGCGGCAGACGCGTTATTACGGGACACACAGGAAGACCGCGTGGGATCTGGAGACATGTTTGTAAACTAGCAAAGACGCTATATCGTGTTCTGTAAATAAACAAGTTCATGTTGGGTTTAAAGAGGACTCCGTCCATCTTTTACATGGTGTCAGAAGTCTGAAAGGATCCAGATAAGGAGACAAGTCATAATGGCCAGGTTTAATCCTCCATCGAACTTTGCTTTCGAGAAACCGTCAAAATGGCCGGACTGGAGGCAGCGTTTCGAGCGCTACAGAATCGCTACGAAACTAAACAAAGACGATGGACAAGTTCAAGTAAGCTGCTTGATATACGCAATGGGAAGCGAGGCGGAGAATGTGTTCAAGTCTTTTGTTTTTGCTAATGACGGTGAAGAGGATAATTATGACGTTGTGCTGAAGAAGTTTGATGATTACTTCGTTCCGCGGAGGAATATCATCCACGAACGCGCGTGTTTTCATCAGCGTTTCCAGAAGCCTGGGGAGAGGGCAGAAAGCTTCATAAGGGCTTTATATGAACTATCAGAACATTGTGATTTCGGCACGAGCCGTGAGGAAAACATCCGAGACCGGATAGTTATTGGAATATTGGACAAGGAAGTGTCGCGTAAGCTTCAGTTGATGGAAGGCCTGACATTGACTCAGACTGTGCAAGTAGTTCGACAGGCGGAAGAGATTACTGCGCACGTCAACACGCAAGAGGAAGCAGTAGGGACGGTGCATGAAGTTACAAGGCAGAGCTACAGATACCCAAAGTCTAAACCACAAGGTGGGGAGAAAGACAGAAAATGGGGAAATGTGAGAAAATGTCTTAAATGTGGAAAAACACAGCATAACAAAGATGAAAACTGCCCTGCTAAGAAATCTACCTGCCATATCTGTCACAAAGCCGGGCACTGGGCTAGAGTGTGCAGGAATAAAAAGCAAGTGAATGAGATTAGTGAGCGGGCAGAACAGTCAGGACAACCCGAGCAGTCAGCATACTTCCTGGGTGCTGTGTCACATGTGAAAAATGTAAAAGAACAGTGGTCAGTTGAGCTCCGGCTAAATAAAAAGCCAATAATGTTCAAAATCGACACAGGGGCAGATGTGAATGTAGTCAGCGAGGCGACGTACAATGCATACACTCAAGAAAGTGTGTTGGAGCCACCAGACATTCCACTGGACGGCCCAGGTGGAGAGCTAAATTGTCTAGGGAGGTTCCAGGCCACAGTAACCTACAAAGGAAAATCATATCCACTAACAGCTTATGTAGTAGAGGGGATCACTAATAATCTCTTAAGTCGCTCAATGTCAGTGAAAATGAATCTTGTCAGGAGAATAGACGAAATCAGTTTGAACATTCAGCAACACGCAGACTATGGGACATTAAAAACACAGCCAGTGAGAATACAGCTTAAAGACAATGCCCAGCCGTATGCTGTACATACTGCACGCCGGGTACCACTCCCGATGCCCCAGAAGGTAAAAGAAGAGCTAAAGAGAATGGAGAGTAATGGCATCATTGAGCCCGTGACATAACCTACTGAGTGCAGTGCACCTATGGTCCCTGTCTCAAAGAAGAACACAGACAAAGCTCGCATATGTGTTGATCTCAAAAGACTGAATGAATCTGTCAAAAGGGAGCGATACATCCTACCTACTGTGGATGAGATAACAGCCAAGCTAAGTGGAGCAACTGTTTTTTCATCACTCGATGCAGCCAGCGGGTTTTGGCAAATTCCACTGCATCCAGACAGCATCAAGCTCACAACCTTTATAACTCCATTTGGTCGGTACAGCTTCAAACGCTTGCCATTTGGAATTACTAGTGTACCTGAAATCTTCCAGAGGAAGATGATGGAGACTACAAGGGTTGGAAGGTGTAGAGGTCTTCATGGACGATATTTTGGTCTACGGGAGCAATATGGAGCAACACAACAGACGTCTCAACAAAGTGATGCATCGTATTCAGTCAGCTGGACTTAAACTGAATAAGGAGAAGTGCTCCATTAGGCAAAGCCAACTAAAGTTCCTGGGGCATCTCATCGACAAGTCAGGGATTCGACCTGATCCTGAGAAGGTTGCAGCAATTCGGAAAATGCCACCTCCAGTAAATGTCACTGAGCTAAAGCGAATCCTGGGAATGGTGACTTTCCTTGGCAGGTACATTCCCAACCTCTCCACTGTGGGGCAGCCGCTCCATAAGTTGCTGAAGGACAAGAATAACTGGATGTGGGGACATGCTCAACAGACAGCCTTCGAAAACATAAAGGAATTACTGACTACTGCACCGGTGCTGGCCTACTATGATGTCACCAAACCTACGGCAGTGTCAGCAGATGCTAGCAGTTTTGGACTGGGGGGTGTGCTGTTACAACTTCATGGAGAACAGTGGAAACCAGTGGCATACTGCTCCAGACGACTATCTGATGTAGAAACACGTTATGCCCAGATAGAAAAGGAGTGTCTGGCAGGTGTGTGGGCATGTGAAAAGTTTGACAGATACCTAAATGGCCTTGAACGTTTCAGGTTAGTGACAGATCACAAGCCGTTGGTAGCCCTTATCAACAATCAGAGCTTGGAAAATGTTCCTCTCAGATGTCAGCGTCTACTGATGAGGCTCATGAGATTCACCGCGGTGGCCGAGTATGCACCAGGTAAAACTCTTGTATTAGCAGACACACTGTCACGCAGCCCACTGACATGTAGTGAAGGGGATGTGGATACACACAGTGATGTAGCCTGCTATGTGGCCTCAGTAGTCGGGGGAATACCAGCTTCACCAAAGAGACTTGAAAACATTAGAAACGTCACTGCAACTGACACAGAGTTACAGCTTGTCAGTAAGCTTATCAGGTCAGGGTGGCCTGAACACATAAGTAGTGTCCCTTTGGATGCGAGGGAGTTTACCAAAGTGAAGTCAGAGCTCTCCGTTGAAGGCGGCCTAGTCTTAAGAGGATGCAGGATTGTCGTGCCACGTTCTATGAGAGCCGAAATTCTGGAGAAGCTACACCAGGGGCACCAAGGCCTGATTAAATGTAGAGAGAGAGCCAAAACATCAGTGTGGTGGCCAGGGCTGTCCAAGCAGTTAAAGGACACAGTGATGTCATGCCAAGTGTGTTTGGAAATGAGAAGGAAACAACAAAAGGAACCTCTTATCTCCACACCACTACCTGATCGACCTTGGCAAAGAATTGCATTGGACCTGTGCGAACACAACCACCACAACTACCTGATAATATCAGACTACTACTCTCGATTCCTGGAAATACTGCACCTGTCCTCAACCACTAGTTCACACATAATTGAGAATCTTAAAACAGTGTTCGCTAGATTTGGGGTTGTTGACCAGGCAGTTAGCGATAACGGTCTACAATTTGCGAGTGCCGAGTTTCAGAATTTTGCAAAGGAGCTGGATTTTGAACATATAACAACATATAACATCCAGTCCTTATCATCCTCAAGGCAATGGACATGCCGAAAGAGCAGTACAGGTTGCTAAGAAAATCCTGAATCAAAAAGATCCATTGCTAGCCCTGATGATCTACAGATCCACTCCATGTTCCACCACGGGCTACAGCCCAGCTGAACTGCTAATGGGAAGGAGGATCAGGACGACAGTTCCAACGTTGGAGAAGAATCTCCTGCCCAGATGGCCCAGCAGGAAAACGGTAAAAGTGAACGACGCCAAGCAGAAAGCAGTGCAAGCTCATTACTTCAACCACCGTCACGGAGCCAGACTCCTACCTGCTCTACAACCAGGAGCAACGGTCTACACCAGGCTGGATCAAGAAAAGTCATGGTCTAGACCAGCTGTGGTCTCAGGAGAGGCTGCTACAAGTAGATCCTACAATATCACCACCCAAGACGGTGCTGTTCTACGGCCGAATCGTCGTCATCTCCTGACATCGTCAGCTATACGCCGCACTCAAGCATCGTCTACAGAAAGTGATGAAGTGCAGTTACAGTCTACCATTCAAGAAGAGACTGTCCCTGCAGTCCAGGCTACAGGTCCATCCGACACACCTCCACCAAGACAGATTGTGACAAGGTCTGGAAGGGTGTGTAAACCTGTTAACAGACTTGACCTGTGAATGAGTTAAAATTCATTACGGCCTTTGGGGAGAGGGGTTAAGAAATGGAAGAGACAACACACACAGGGGACTAATTGTTCTTGTTCGGATGATAATGCTGTGAAAAAAAAAAAGAAAAGAAAACATTGTCCCAGAAATGTGAGTTGTGACCAAATGTTATGATTGAAATGACATATTGTTTGCACATTGGATTGTAGTTGCAATTACTGCTTTGAATCCAAAACAGTGACTTGAATGCCAATTTCATTTAGCAATGTGCAATTGACCGTTGATTGTTTGATTTATTGTTAATAATCTTCCCTGTGGTAAGATAATGTCAGATCTACCGATTATTGTTTTAGACAGCCTTGTGAGATGCTGCTATTTGTTTCTTTCAAAAGAAAAAAAAAGGGGGGGGAGATGTCATGTACGGTAATTGATTGTGCCTGCGCGGCAGACGCGTTATTACGGGACACACAGGAAGACCGCGTGGGATCTGGAGACATGGTTGTAAACTAGCAAAGACGCTATATCGTGTTCTGTAAATAAACAAGTTCATGTTGGGTTTAGGGCAGCACGGCGGCGCAGTGGTTAGCGCTTGTGCGGCACAGTTCATGTCATGGGAACCTGTCGTGGGTTCAAATCCAGCTCCAGACTTCCTGTGTGGAGTTTGTATGTTCTCCCCGTGCTTGCGTGGGTTTCCTCCGGGCACTCCGGTTTCCTCCCATGTTCCAAAAACATGCATTTCAGGTGAATTGGCCGGTCCAAATTGTCCCTAGGTGTGAATGAGCGAATGAGTTGTCTGTCCCTGTGTGCCCTGCGATTGGCTGGCAACCAGTTCAGTGTGTCCCCTGCCCACTGCCCGCAGATGGCTGGGATGGGCTCCAGCCCCCCCGCGACCCTAATGAGGATAAGCGGTACGGCTGATGAGAGATGAGATGTTGGGTTTAAAGAGGACTCCGTCCATCTTTTACATAATCGATACATTCACTAGTTGCTTGTTGAAAAATGTAATCCGTAATGTAACTAAAACCCTTTGATGACTTTTGGATTACGCCATTACCAAATATGCTAATCAAAGATAAAAACAATATAAATAAAATTATTGAATTGTGGTTAACATGAAAGAACAATGTAACCTTGAAAAATTGCTTTTAGGAAACCAAGGTTAGGTTTTTGCTTCTAGTTCTATAAAAAAACGTGCCCTAATAATTTAAACTGGTTGTCCTCGACGCAATGCAAAAACTGGGAAGTTTGCCGATGTCAAGTGTGTCGTGTCCTTTCTAACCACGTCCATAGTTTTTATTGTACCAACATGGGCCAACATCCTACCTAGGTATGTGCTAAATGCCATGAAGTCTCTCTAGATCAAAGGTAACGCCTGCGAGCACCGCATAGCCTGCGTTTAAATTTTGTTGGGCAATGAGAGTACAAGATGCGATTGGTGTTATCCCTCGCACAGTGGCACAGCAGAGCATGATGGGCACATAACCCAATTAATCTAATCTGTCCTTACCTAATTTGAAGTGACTGTACTTAAAACAATGCAACAACTGAGAAATTGGTCATTGCCAAGTGTGTTGTGTATTTTCTAACCATGGCATACACTTCTGGCTTCCATATAAACATATTGGTGATTTGGTCAGACCGACCCTTGTTCTTGAAGTGAGAGTCTCCCTGAATTAATTATTAATCTTTAACCACTAATTCTGGGTTCAGTTCTTTCAAGGCAGCATGTGACAAACTTTATCCCTAGCAGAGTGGCGCAGCAGAAGCGTGCTGGGCCCATAACCCAGAGATCGATGAGTTGAAACCATCCTCTGCTATATTCAATGGAATATCTGTAGTTACATATAACAATTTCAGTTTTTTTTTCAATGTCAAGTGTTTTGTGTCTTTTCGGGCTCGTCATTTATGTCTACACAAACATAGGGTATTATGTGAATGTGGGTTGTACGTTAACCTATTTGACCAACCGCGTCATTCTTTTAATGAGTGAACGTACTTTGTAAAGATGAATCAGCGCTACATAGTGCGGAAGCCGTCTTCAGTTTAGCGCATTCCTCCTCTGTTGATTGGATAGCTGGAAAAGGTGATGAGCTTCCAGGCGATCGGTAGCGAGCATTTTAAAGGTTGCACGTGTAACGGGTGTAATAATAACTTTTGTTTTATTGAAATTCCTGCTGAAATATGATGTATAGTTTCTGTATAAGTGTCCTGCAATGATGAGTCCAACAGTACCACCTGCTGGTATGTGGTAAGGTTTGGTTTTAGACTTTGCGACAGGAAGGTGGGGGTTTTTGGCAGTCTACAACGAGCTGCCAACGGTAAGAGTGCTTTTGGTACTCCACAAAAGTTAATTTTAAACATTAAAACCACAGCTGACAAATCTTTCAACATGCACAGGAATGTGATTGATGTTGTCAAGCTGTTTTGGATTTATTTTGGTTTTGTTTCTGTCGCCTTTTATATTAGTTTTCCTGGACGTTGCATATTGTGCTAAAATGCTAATTTCCCCTTATAGAGATCAAAGCCAGCAGAGAAGCTTACCAAGTGTTGTGTTGTGACTCATTCATTTGCATGTAAATTGTACCCGTTTTTATACTCATTATTGTTATTATTTCTATTTTCTCATACAGTATATATAAAAAGGATGATGTTAGTTAAAATTCAGACTAAAGAAAAATAGGTTGAATTCATTGTAAACGTTTAAAAAACACTATACGATCTCTTGTTAAAAGTATCTTGTTAAAAAGGATGTATAAATGTATCGTGATGGTTGATATTCTAAAATGTATTCTATGTAAACTGAAATGAAAGCTCTTTGATATGTTTAGGGCAGTCTAACAGCGAGCTGTCAACAAGATCAAAGCCAGCAGAGAAGCTTACCACGTGTTGTGTTGTAACGCATTCATTTGCAGCAACTGTAATAAAAACCTCATCATCCAGTCCAGCGTGAATGTGGATCTTTGGTGGGACAGGTACACCGCGGTTACACACGGACTCTCCAACTACCACAACCGCAGGCTGAGACTCGAATTGTTTCCATGTGACGTAGGCCAAGGTCACTGAGGTCGACAGCCAATTAGTATTACCGTTAACTACTGGACTGGGGTGAAACATAAAAGTGCCGTCCCATTTCTTAGGTGACAATCTTTACTTGCACTTCTCTCATTGAGGGGACATCCCTGTGGAGGGACCTCACTGGAAGGTTCTCAGGGATAAGTGAGAAGAATGGGATTGGGCATTGATCTTTAGCCACTTATTCTGGGTTCTGTTCGTTCAGGCCAGCATGTAACCAATCATATATGTAACAGAGTAGCGCAAGTGTGCTAAGCCTGTGATTCAGAGGTCTAAGGATCGAAACAATTCTTTGCAATATTTAGTGAATGATCTGTTATTTGTGACAACAAATTAAACTTTTTTCAATGTCAAAGTGTTTTGTGTCTTTTCTAGCCATACCATAGACTCCTGGCTTCCATAAAAACATCTTGGTGATTTGGTCTTATCGAGCCTTGTATTTGAAGATAGAGTCTCCCCGGATCAATTGTGTATCTTTAACCACTAATTCTGGGTTTTTTTGGTTTGAACAAATTTATTGACACTAAAAACAGAAAACAATCATGACAATCTCAACAGCAATTAAGCACATTCACAATATTATATTCCAATATTACGTTTTTAACAGCAAACACAAAGTGAGGTTTGAACAAACCTTCTCGAAAATCAAACATATTCACAATTTCATTATATAACATCTTTGTTAGTGTCAATAGATCCGTCCAGGCCAAAGTCGATTGTCCTCGGTCTGAACAAATCCACTGACACCAACAGCAGCAAAACACAGCCATCAAGCATATTCACAATTTTTTTATATCTGACAATATGACGTGACGATATGACGTTTTAACATTTTTTCCTTACATTTTCAACATCAATTAAACAATTTCAGAGTTATTTTCTTTTAACAGTAGTTAACCAGCGTGTAAAAGGCAATACTATTGTGCAAGGGCATAGCTCTGCCATCCCACCCTCCCAAGCAGCATTCCTCCAGTCCTCTGTGTGGGTCCTCTCCCTTCTGCGTGGGTCCTCTCCCTTCTGGGTTCCACAACCCAGGCCGTTGCTGCCGGGACTCCCACAGTGTAGCTCCGGCTCCCCCCTCCGGGTGGGTGCAGACGAGTCCTCTTTATGGCTGCGTCCTAGGCCCGCCGCTCGCAGATTGTATGGTATCTGCAGCCATTTGGAGCACAGCCACGGGGGGGATCTGCCCGCACCTCCATACGAGCAGGTTTCTGGAGGTCCAGATGGCGTCCTTGATGGCGGCGAGAGTGAGCCAGTCCCTGGCAAAGTCATTCCGAGGCCTCCTCGACCGACTCACCCCGTAAAGCACGTACTGTGCATCAGGGACCTCTCCTGCTGGCAAGTCCGGGAACTTTCCTAGTTGTTCGGCCATTGTCCACAAGACCTGGGCAGCGCTGCACTCACAAAAAAGGTGCCTCACCGACTCCTGGGCGCCACAGCCAGGTCGAGGGCACGTCGAAGTCGCTGACATTCCTCGGTGGTGCATTACAGCTCTGACTGGGAGAACTTCATGAGCCACCATCCATGACAAGTCTCGTAGTCTGTTTGGGAGGGCAGGATGATTGACGTTGCTCCAAACCGTTGTGGATTCGCCAAACGCAAGCCCCCGCACAGGGCTTACTGTAGCTCGCCCTTGCACAATAGCAACAAGGGCCCTGTGGTTTTGTAAAGTGTGACATTCTTGTGTTTCCAAATCAAACTTCTTCAAAAAATCCCGAATAAAGAGATGTGTTGGTGGCAAGTTAAACGAAACTGGAATCAAACGATTGTCTGGTACAAGCTTTAGCTTCCGCAAATATGAGCCCATCCAAAAACGGGTCATTGCTTGACTTTTCGGGTTGTTGGGTGGGCCCACAGCGTTTTGGGAGTGGAGAGAGACATATTTGCTTCCCAGGAAAAGCTGGAGGTCAGGCCCTCCTTTCCCCCCTTTTTCCTTTTTCTTTTTCATTGTATCTCTTTTTATCCTTTCCCACTTTGAGCCCCAGACAAAGCGAAAGATGGCTCGGTCCAGTTGTAACAGCACGTTTCTTTTAGGCATAAAAATTAAACTGATTGACAAAAGCATTGGGAGGATGATCGCTTTGATGATTAGGACCTTCCCCTCTATTGTCAGTTTTCTTAGTGACCAAAAAACAAGTTTTTGCTTAACTTTCCTTGTCACGTCATCCCAGTTGGTCTCGCCTCCTCCATCCGCATTTAATTTTATCCCTAGGATTTTCTGGTCTGTCTTTAACACCGTCAGCGGGAGTCCTGCCTTTTCTGTCTCTTTCCACATTCCATAAAACTTCACTTGTGATTTTTCTCTATTTAGCCTTGACCCAGACGCCCTCCCAAACAGGTCAGTCAAGTCAAGGGCTCTTTCAACAGATGCGCGGTCAGTACATAAAATATTAAAATCATCCATGTACAAAACACACTTGGTAATTTGTCCCCCACTTCCTGGGATATTGATGCCTTCGACAAATCTATCTTTTCTTAACATTTGTGCCAAAGGTTCAATGCAAAGAACATAGAGAAGGGGAGACATAGGGCAACCTTGACATACACCGCAGTTGATCTCGATTGCTTCCGATAAATTCCCGTTAATCTCGATTGCTTCCGATAAATTCCCGTTAATCATGAATTTGCTGTAGATGTCTCGGTATAGCAGTCCTACCCACTTGATGTATTTTTGGGGAAAACCACATTTTTGCAATACCCTGAAGAGGTATTGGTGCGAGACTCGATCAAAGGCTTTTTCAAAGTCTAGGTTTAGGACCGCTAGTCGCATGTTTCTGTCTCTTGCATAACAAATGGTGTCACGGATCGCATTGAGACTGTCGCTGATCTTCCTTCCCACAATGGCACAGGTTTGGTCTGGATCAACCAAGTCTCCCAAGACAACAGACATTCGTGTTGCTAGAAGCTTGCTGAAAATTTTACAGTCCACGTTTAAAAGCGTTATGGGTCGCCAGTTTTTTAAGTCAATTTTGTCTCCTTTTTTGTGCAATAGAGTAACTATCCCTATTCTGAAACTGTCTGGCATATGGTCTCGACTGGAAAATTCGTTAAAAACAGTTAACAGATCTGGTGCTAAAATATCCCAAAAAGTCTGGTAAAATTCGAGGTTGAGTCCGTCCTCCCCGGGTGATTTGCCTTTTTTCATAGCTTTTATGCAATCATTCAGTTGGTCTTGGGTAAAGTCCGATGTTAAAAAGGGGTCTTGACGCACTGATCTTGAAATATGATGTAATACATGCCCCATTTCATTCTCATATGTTTCTTTCTTTTCAAATAATTTTTTGTAGTAGTCTTAGACCAATCTGGTTATTTCACTACTTTCCTTTGTTATTTGCCCGTTTTCGTTTTGAAGTTTAAAAAGCCCCTCATTTTTGCCCATAATTTTTTTTAAAAAATAGCGTGTACATTTTTCCCCTTCTTCTATTTCTCTTTCTCTGCTTCTTATTATGATGCCTTTGCTCTTTATTTCCGCCAAAGCGTTTAGTTCTTGTTTGGTCTCTTTGATTTCATCATTAAAGTCCATCCCCTTTTCTGTTAGGATGAAATAGCGTTGGAGTCTTCTTTGTAGTCCCGACATGCGTTTCATCTCTTTAAGTTTCTTGTTTTTCCCTGCATTTTTAAAAAAGGTCTGTGTTCGTTTCTTTGTCATTTCCCACCATTGTGCTCGTGAATCATACGAGTCTTGAAGGGTCTGCCAGTCTTTGTACAGCTCCCTGTATTGTGCGGCTAGAGCCTCATCCTCCAGCAGGGAGCAGTTTAACTTCCACAAACCCTTCCCAACAGTCATACCTGAAGGAAATGAGAAAGAGCAGGACAGTAGCAAGTGATCCGAAAAAAAAACTGGAATTAATCTTGCATCACTCTGTGTTAAACCCCTCGTAAATATGTAGTCTATTCGAGAGGCTCTGGCATTGTCACTACTGAACCAGGTGAAGCCCTCCTCTCCTGGATGTATGGATTTGAAACAGTCCACCAGTTTAAATGTCCGGCACATGTCTTGTAATAAAGTTGATGTTTTATCTACTTTAAACTCCTCATCGTTCCTCTTTCTATCCTTCCTACTTAGGATGCAATTAAAATCTCCTCCCACGATTAGTGGTTGATGGCCTAGCATATGCGACTGGATGTCCTCTAAAAGTTCGTACCTGAGTTGTCTGTCGGCATGGCCGTATATGTTAATGAGGTTAAAATCATTCCCTATATAAGAAAGTCTTGCTAAGATTGCGCGTCCGTCTCTCATCACAGTACTCCCCTTTATGATGAGTTGAGGGTTGTTTATTAAAATGGCTACCCCATCGTTACGGTTTTCATTCGAGCCACTCCATAATGACGGATATGGCCAAATCTCTTCCCACTGTGAAGTTCTTTCAGCATGTAACAAGGCTTTTAAGTAGCAGAGTTGCACAGAGGAAGCGTGCTGGGCCTATGGACGAAAGCATTCTCTGCTGTATTCATGGTTTTGCCTTTAGTTTGTGACAATGCATTCAAATTCTTTCAAAGTCAAGTGCTTTGTGTCTTTTCGAGCCATGCCATACCCTCTTGGCTTCCATATGAACATCTTGGTGATTTATTCTTACCGAGCCTTGTTCTTGAAGTGAGAGTCTCCCTGGATCAAATGCGAATCTTTAACCACTAATTCTTGGTTCAGTTCTATAACCACAGCAGTTGATTGTGTTCATACCTAGCAGCAGAAGCGTGCTGGGCCCATAAACCAGAGGTCGTTGGATCAAAACCATTGTCTGCTGTATTCATTGTTTTGTCTTTAGTCTGTGACAATACATTCAAATTATTTCAAAATCAAGTGCTTTATGTCATTTCTAGCCACGCCATACACCCCTGGCTTCCATTTAAACATCTCTGTGATTCGGTCTGACTGAGCCCTGTTTTTGAAGTGAGAGTCTCCATGGATTTAATGTGAATCATTAAACACTAATTCTGGATTTAGTTCTTTCGAGGCAGAATGTGACAAACTTCAAGTCTAGCAGAGTGGCGCAGCGGAAGCGTGCTGGGCTCATACCCAAGAGGTCAATGGACCGCAGCCATCCTCTGCTATATTCAATGGAATATCTGTAGTTAGATACAACACTTTCAGCTTATTTTTAATGTGAATCATTAAACACTAATTCTGGATTTAGTTCTTTCAAGGCAGAATGTGACAAACTTCAAGTCTAGCAGAGTGGCGCAGCGGAAGCGTGCTGGGCTCATAACCTAGAGGTCAATGGATTGCAGCCATCCTCTGCTATATTCAATGGAATATCTGTAGTTAGATACAACACTTTCAGCTTATTTTTAATGTGAATCATTAAACACTAATTCTGGATTTAGTTCTTTCAAGGCAGAATGTGACAAACTTCAAGTCTAGCAGAGTGGCGCAGCGGAAGCGTGCTGGGCTCATAACCCAGAGGTCAATGGATCGCAGCCATCCTCTGCTATATTCAATGGAATATCTGTAGTTAGATACAACACTTTCAGTTTATTTTTAATGTCAAGTGTTGTGAGTCTTCTCGAGGTTTTCATGTATGTCCACACAAACATCGGGTATTATTTGAACGTGGGTTGTTCGTTAACCGTTACTGTATTTGACCAACAGCGTCATTTTTTTTAATGAGTGGATGTACCTTGTAAAGATGAATCAGCGCTACATAGCACCAAGTTTAGCACATTTCTCCTCCTTTGATTGGAGAGCTGGATAATAATAATAATAATAATAATTTCCTTTGTATTGTCATTCTTTGTAACAATGTACACAGAACGAAATGTCGATACACCTGACCCGTTGTAGCGAGCCGAATAATGTGATTAGCTTCCAGGTGATCGGGAGTAACACAGCTGTTGCCGGCATTTTCAATGTTGCACGGACTCTCCAATTGCCATACCGCAGGCTGATATTCGAATTGTTTACATGTGATGTAGGCCAATGCGTCACTGAGGTCTACAGCCAATTAGTATTACTGTTACCTACTGGACTGTGGTAAAACCTTGCAAGTGCCGTCCCATTTCTTAGGAGACAATGTTCACTTGCACTTCTCTCATTGAGGGGACTTCCCTGTGGAGGGACCTCACTGGAGGGTATTCAGGGATAAGTGATAAGAATGGGATTGGGCATTGATCTTTAGCCACTAATTCTGGGTTGTGTTCCTTTCGGCCAGCATGAAAGCAACGTCACATGTAGCAGAGTAGGGCAGCGGAAGCGTGAGGGCCTCACAACCCAGTGGTCGACCGACCAAAATCATCCTTTGCTACCTTTATCTATAATCTGCAGTTAATGGTATTGACTTCCACTTTTATCATTGTCAAGTCTTTTGTGTTTTTTTCCAGCCATCTCTTACACTCCTGGCTTCCATATAAACATCTTGGTGATTTTGGTCTTACTGAGCCTTTTTTTTAAGTGAAAGTTTCCCGGGGTAACCTTTAACCACTAATGCTGGGTTCAGTTCTTTCATGCCAAAATGTAACAATTTTCAAAGTTAGCAGACTAGCGCAGCAGAAGTGTGAGTGGCTCCCAACCCAGTGGTTGATGGACTGAAACCATGCTCTCCTCCTTTTATCTGATAATCTGCAGTTAATTATAAGGACTTCTGCTTTTGTCATTGTCAAGTTTCTTGTGTCTTTTCTAGCCATGCCAGACACTTCTGGCTTCCATATAAACATCTTGGTGATTTTGTCTTACCGAGCCTTGATCTTGAAGTGAGAGTCCCCCTGGATCAAATGTTCATCTTTAACCGCTAATTTTGGGTTAAGTTCTTTCAAACCAGCATGTGACAGGCTTCATGCTTAGCAGAGTGGCACAGCGGAAGTGTGCTGGGCCCATAACAAAGAGGTCAATGGAATTGAAACAATCCTCTGCAATGTTTATTTGGCATTTTTCAGTTTGTGACAACAATTTCAACTTTTTTCAATGTCAAGTGTTTTGTGTGGTCAGCACGGCGGCACAGTGGTTAGCGCTTGTGCGACACAGTTCTGAGGTCATGAGAGTTTGCATGTTTTCCCCGTGCTTGCGTGGGGTTTCCTCCGGGCACCCCAGTTTCCTCCCACATTCCAAAAACATGCATGTCAGGTTAATTGGCCGGTCCAAATTGTCCCAAGGTGTGAATGAGCGAGGGAATTGTCTGTCCCTGTGTGTTCTGCGACTGGCTGGCAACCAGATCAGTGTGTCCCCTGCCCACTGCCCGAAGATAGCTGGGATGGGCTCCAGCACCCCCACGACCCTACTGAGGATAAGCGACACAGAATATGGATGGATGGATATCATTTGTATTAACTTGGTGCATTTCGTGAAACAGATTGCGTCGTGATTTCCTGCAAAATGTTTTCATTTGTAATTCAAACTATTGAAAAAGTAAATAATAAAATATTGCATGTCGAAGTTTATGTTTCCTACCTCGTTGAATGATTCTGAATAATTATCATTAAAAATTTGTTATCACGTAAAATGTAAGAAAAAAAAAAATTCTTATTCCAGTGCGTTATCAAGGCACCCTTGTGTTACTCCGTGCGTTTTAAATTGCTCCCGGCCTCAGAACCTGTTATTTTCCATCATCATCTTTGGAAAAGGCGCCAGGGAGCCACTCCAAAGCGCTTAAGAGCTGCATCTGGTGTAGAGTGGCAATAATTACCCGAGTCAACAAAGGAAACTCAGTTTGCATATTCAGAATTCACTTTAATTCTACTTGAAAATCGTGCTGTTAAAAGGCAAATAAAAGCTTTTGATGATGCATTAGAAATTAAGTGAAAAAAGTATTTATTTTTTAATCAAATGACATAGTAGTGGAAGCTTGGATGAATCAATGGTCAAAAGTATGTAAAAGCACAAAATTAAGAGCATGGTACGCTACCATGTTTTCTGCGGGAATTTGACATTTGGCTGACACGGATTTTGAAGGCAACCTGCATTGCAATTTGCTTTGAATGGAAGCAATTGTGAAAATGTACAAAATAATAGTTTGACCCCGTGTGAATTAAATATAAAAATATTGTTTTGAGGTTGAATAAAAATAACCAAAGGAAGTATAGAGAAAAAATATTTTAAAATTTCTTTACGCAGTGAAACAGTTAAAAAAAAAAAAAAAAAAAAGATGTTATGCCCAAAATAAAAAGACGTGGTCCTTTTTGGGGGGACATAAAGTGCAATCAAATGCAGCCCCAATATTATAATCTGACAAATAATCTCACTGAACCGCAAAAGGCAAGATTATTTTTGTCATTGCATTTTGTTAAAAGAATATGTGCTGGGTGCATACCAGACAAAAACATAATTCTTGCACATTCTAATGTGGCGATAAGACTGCAGGAACTTTTGGCACGGGAGGGGAATAGGCACAGCCCGCTTTAGTTAGTCCTCTCGCTTGTGTGTTAAAATTGTGGGGCAGAAAACGTTTGCAATGGAGACGCCATTTTAGCCTGGATAGGTTTCATAAAAAGATTACATGCATAGTTTGCAAAGCAGGCCTTGTGTATCATGGCAGTAGCGCAGTGACCCACCAACATTTAAAAAGCACATCAAATAATTGAACAAAATGGAACCTGACTCGCTTTGGTAAGATTCAAGTAACGTTCTAGCCAAAACAGGTTTGATGACAATTGTTTATATTATACGCTTATATTTTGCTATAAAAGCGAGCATGAGCGTTATGCTAAACTGTGCCTGACAAACATATTTTAAATTAAATGCATTCAGTCTGATGAACAAAGATCATGTGTTGAAACCAATTTATTTCAAACTGTTTAAGAATCATTAAGTTCTTCAATAACATACTTTGAGGTTGAGCACTGAATGAGCTTCACAAAATGCACACATTTGTTTTATTTACTTTTCTATTGCTGCTAATGGGCTTTTTCTTGGTTTACACGGACAAAACATGATTATTTGATTTTAACAAGTGGACTTGTGGATTTATGTCCACTGAACAAGTACTCCGCCTTTTTGGTTTTAGATTTGTATTTAATTTTGCAGTATGCTCAATAAAAGATATATTTTCCCACTGTATCCATTTGTCTTGTTTTTCTAACTTTCTACATATTCAAATAAACTTACGGTAATGCTAAATTTAAGAACAAGTTAATAAAAAACAGATTATTCGACGAATCGTTTCAATCGCCTAGTTGACTATTTATATTAATATTAGTTGCAGCCCTACCCTCATGTAGAGGAGTACTTTGAAAGAAAAAAAAAAACCTTAACATTAAAAACCTGCAGTCAAAACGCCACTAAAGAGACCCCCTTTTCGAGATGTATAGCTGGGCAATGTTCATCTCGAACATTCAGTGTTGAACTCACAGTGCAGTCTTGAATCAAGAACAAATCCTACTTCATGATTGGCAAAGGTTATCTACAGTTGACTTCTTTTTGCTACAGCAGCCCCGCTTTGTGACGGAAACCGTCGTTTGCATGGCATGAGAGGGCCGTTCCCTCACAGTTCCTCCCTTGAGGCATATTTCCATCTTTAGGTAACAGTCACTTGCGGTCCATTTAAGTGCTGTAGGTCAAGTCCAGCGGCACCTCTTCCGCTGACAGGTCTCTGGGTCAGACGTGCAACCCTCAGAGTCGCTCTCTGAAGAAGAGGAGCCGACCGACGGGACATCCGATCGCGTGGTGCCTTCGTGGGCGTCTGCACTTTTGGCGTGGAGGTTGAGCAGCCAGCCCAGTTTGTTGTTCAGCAGGTGTCGAAGTCCCGGCGGCAGCGGCAGAACGTCCAGGGCGTCGGTAGACTCCGGCAGCAGTTGGCGAAGGCGAGCGCAGCACAGGTAAAGAAGCGAGGTGGGCGCTGAGCAAGACCGGATGACTTTCATGCTGCTTTTGGCTGCAGTGGAGCACGCCATCGGGTAGAACCTTTTGTTCTGCAGATCTGTGGCAGCAATACCTGAATAGGACAATGGAGACATTCAAAGATACGATCACTCATCAGGAAAATAAGGCATTACCAAGTTAACAGGAAGTCAAGTCATCCAGTAATTTATTTTCTCATTGCATGAATATTTTTTCATAAATCCAAACCCAAATCTTGTCTGAAATCCTATTATAAATTCCTATCGCAAGATGTCAGACAGACCCAAACGTGAGACACAAGGGGTGTGGTCTAACCCCACAGGAAGGGATGGTATTTTTTAAAAGCAACAACAAAACTACTGGCGAGAAGGGGATGTAGGACTGGAATAGCAGAGGAGGTGATCTTGAAAGGGAGGCTTGTGAAGGAAACCAGAGAGGGGGCCTTCAGGCGTTTTGGAGAGTGAGAAGCTTCGGGAATCCAAACGTTTAACAGTTTTCAGGATTCAAAATGGTTCGGCAAAGAAAGGAGGGAGTACGGGGTTTTTATAGTGGAGCTGCCATCTTTTGGGAAAAAGAGGGACTGCAGGACCAAATTTGACAATTCCACAGACTTGCAGTTGTTACTCACCTTATTATAAGATGTTTGTGTCTTAAATTGTGGAAATAAACTATTATTTGGGGCTAAATTGTCACATAAATAAGCTCATTGAGCATAGTTAGTTGCATTCTATTAGTTCACTCCAAGTTGGAAAAAATGTACAGTACATGACTCACTTCAAGATATTTTCTATTGTTTGCAGTTGGATTTAGGTATACAGACGCTCCCCTACTTACGACCATTCGACTTACGTTAAACGGCAGATTCGAACATTTTTTTTCGGGATGTTGAAAAATAGCAAGACATTGCTGTAAGTTAGATTTTGTATCGTGCGCACCTTTTTTCCGAGTACAGGACATTACTGTAGTGCTTCTTTCCGCTGCTACCGGCATGTGGCGCTGTGAGAGGTCACAAAGCATCAACCCGGAAGTTTAAAAAAAAAAATCAGAATCCTCTTCCTAGTTTGGGTGTAAACATTCTATACTGTCTAGGTCTATACTATCTCCAGCACGCTAAGAACTTTGAAATTTTTATTGTTTAATATCTCGTGCATCCATTCAATATGGTTGGTTTAAAGTGTGAAGAAGAGACGATCCGTTTCTTTTGAAGAGAAAGTGGAATAAGGAAGCTTGATGCGGTTGAGAAAATGCTCGACCACTTTTTACCACGGAGGAGGACCTCTTGTAGCGCATCTTCCAAAAGTAAGTTAAACTTAAATTTATTTATAGAGCATATTATTTAAAAAATGTTTATTTTTTTAGTACAAAACAATACAGGTTACTTATACAAGCCTTAAACATACATGTATAAACCTTAAACATACAAAATATAGCACTGAAGCAACTAACTAACAAATTCAACTTACGAACGATCGTCCGGATCTCGTTCGTAAGTTGGGCAGCGTCTTGTATAAGGATAATCACCTTGGTGTCATGAGATTTCATGTTATTGTATCATTTTTTTTTTTTTAATTACATAATGAGTACAAGGGGTTAAATATTATTTTGAAATTACCTATGCACTTGCGATTCTTAAAGAATGTAAGCGTGCCGTGCCATGTGTCTAGATGAACCCCAATGATGGAGCCTTGGCCAAACCGGGAGGAAAAATTCATTTTGTCTCCTTTATGATGCAACAAACCTGCCAAAACACATCAACAGTGTTACTCAGGCGTCAATAGCTCCTATAAGAAGGTAAAAAAAATAAAACAATCGTATTATTTTTGTTCAAAATGGAGACTTATACCAGTGTAAGACAGACCCCAGCTGTCCACATCTTTCCCCAAAAGGCTGCAGAACGAATGTCTGTACTTGTCAAGGTTGACATCAGACGTCCCGATTCCAACCATCTGAAAAAGACCACAATTCAGCAAACAAATCCGCTTAAGCTTCAAATACCGGTTTCCATGAGCCCTGCCTGTGCGCCTACCATGTCCGTCCCGTAAACGGGAGATGTCATCTTAATTTCCCAAAAGTGTTGGCCTTCTGCCAACTCCTTGGACCCGCGAATGGCAGCAGTGCCGCAGCTGTACTCAGAGTGGAAGTTGACTTCGCGATTGTCACAGCTAAGCAGCGTTGCTGTTGACCGACTACAGTCGTCCCAGACCCAGTCAAACTCTGAAAACGGTCCAAACTGTCAGCACTCAAACATTTAACGAGGTACAGTACAATAAACCAGCGATCGGGAACCAACGGGCCGAGGGTAGTTTGGTATCGGGCCGCAAGGAAACAAAACACAAGTTCCATTATTTTTCAAACCTATTGTTTTTTTTAACCAATACTGCTATGTTTGAGACTGAACTTGAACCAAGGCTTTGAGGTAGTACGTTTTAATTCAAATCAGTCTGGTTTGCAAGTTGGAAACAAGGATTCCGGCCCGCCAAAGACACAAGGAAGGATGAATCTAAAGAAACGTTTGCACTTTTAGCCAATCAGTGTGGAGAATGGTCACCTACATCCTGCTAACACGATAGTAAACAAACTTGCCACAATGGAAAAACTTTTGGCAGTAGAGTTTCAAGTCAAGAACACCACACAGAGACCACATAAAACCAACAACCTTTTCGCGGTGTCGGTTCATTTGGTGAGTTTGTATTTTTAAAAGGTGGGGTGCGTAGTTTGAGCTGTCCTTAAAAAAAAACAAAAATTAAATATTTTCTCAATTAAGTATTTGTTAACAATGCCCAACTGAGTTCAAAGACATTCACACAGGAAGATCAAGTGTCCTGCAAGTCGCATTTAGTTGGAAATGTGAACACTCTCACAAAAACATTGTATTACGCCCAAAAATCAGAATTGAGCATTAAGCTCTGCAGTGTGAACCTAACCTAAGATAGACAGAGGCTGCAATGATGATTTCAACCAGAATATGGCGTCAGCAGCTCGAATATTTCCAAGTTACGGACACACCTTTAATGACTAGACACGTGAATTGATGTGATGTTTTGCGTAAAACATTATAATATCGTGTGTTGTTATTAGCACGTCTCTCTCACATCTCACAGGTCCTTGGTTTCATTCCAGCAACTGGCCTCCTTGTGGGGAGTTTGCATGTTCTCTCTGTGCCCTCAGGCACTACGGTTTCATTGCAAATTCCAAGAACATTGCTGGGATCGGCCAAGCACCCCTGCCACCCTCGTAAGTATAAGTGTTTCGGAGAAGAAACGAACGTGATTTTTGTGTGATGTTACACCCGCAGTACACCTGGTGGGAATTTGAGGGTCGAAGCCTTTGGCTGCAGAACACAATTGGTGCTGTTCCTCTGCACACCTGACGCTGTTTTTGAGTTGCTAACATTACGTTTTTTTTTTTTTATAATGTGAACATTCAAAATAGCTAGAGACACATAGCGATTTGAATGTTATTATAGTTAATTCCAATAGATTGTGCTTGTGCGACATGTTGCTGAAATCCTGTTAGGTGTCACGATGGAAGGTATTCCTTGAGCTATTTAATAAAACTTCCATGTTCATCTCCATGAATCACTCCACATTTACTTCTATGTCCCCCCCAAAAAAACGTAAATGAGGGCTGCGTCGCGTAAAATGTGAGCACTATTTTTGACAGCATGAGTTCGGTTGTCTTTGTCCGTTGCTGAAGCGTTTGCTTATCATCATTCCAAACCAATTAAAAGGAAACTGGTCGATGAGATAATCGCTGTGTGTTGTATTTCGAGGGCATGCGCCAAGTTGCTTTTCCCTCGGCCCTCTGCACACATACAGAATTTGGCGACCGAGCGTCAAAATGTTCGAATATGTTTATAACTATGCCATTGGAGACACACTGTTTTCCCCCAAAAGCAAAATGCCAATCTCCAGTGACCTTTACACCGAGATCTAAATGTTCCACGTGACTACATAGTGGATTTGCAGTCATTACTAACTTTTTTCTATCTTTTATAAGTGTTAATATAGTTTTGAGTATCGTATTTTAAAAACAGTACAAAAATGTTAAATGCCGCCCTTGGGCCGACAATTAACCGGTCAGTGGTGCAGAAAAGGTTGCCGATCACTGCAATAAACAACAAATCTCCCAATGACCTTGATCATCTTCCCCACAGAGACAGTCTTTGACTTGGTAAAAACCTCGCCTATGATGGACGATCTCAGCCTGGTAGTCACAACTACAGTACGACTCTCCTGTCACAGGCACGGCGCTGGGCAATGGAGGGACCATCGCCACGGAGTAGTCGGCCTCAGATTCAGAATCACTGTACTTCACAGCATAGGACACAAAAAAGACAGGAAATCAAAAGTTCTAAATGACGAATATTTCTTCCTGGTTCCAACAAAGTGCCACATTGCAAACCTCCAGGCGCTCATAGCCCCACCCGGAGGCCAAGACAAGCGCTCCAGCATCACCCCAGACATGTCGCCATAAACGGCTGTTGCTTCCTCGTCTAGACATGGCAGCAGCGGCGAGGATCTTGACGCTCACTCGAATCCAGATGCCAAGATGTCAGACTGCATCTGTCCAATTGCTGCAAGAGCACACGGGATTTCTGAGTGTATTGAAACGCGATGTGGTCTTGTTTGAGAATCCTACAATGAAGATGCAATTTGAGAGTAGCTTTAAAACTCAGTGTTTACATTTTGGTTAATTGCAACATCCTGACTTTATCAAATAAAAATTTTCATGTGATGAGGGTCGAGGTTTTTATTTGGGTCAAACGAAGGACCAGCTAGCCTACTAGCAAATATAAATTTTAATAAGATTTTGAAATACTAACGTGAAAAATGTTATAATAGGACATTTTCCCGTGTTGTAATATATTCAAAGCAGAACTAACTAGTAGCAAACGTGTTATCATATTCCCACATATAATAAAAATGTACGAGCTAGCTAGCTGTGTAGCGATGTAGCATCAACGTTACCTGCCTGTTGGCAACGGAGCGGAGAGTCTTCACAAAAATGGCATATTCATAAAGGCAAAGAAACGTCCGATTGTCAATGTTCTCTATTTAGGCGTGAGCCAAATTCCTTGTGTGACCGTAAACAATGCCATGCATGCCTATGTGGAGCGGGTTTCACCACTTTTGCGCCTTCCCCTTTCCGGAAGTTTTTAATGAAAACGATATAAATAGACGCAAAGGAAGCTGTGCCTTGATTTATATTTGGTACAGTACACGAGTCTTTCTCAACTTTTTTGAGCCAATACAACCTTTTTTCATTAGAAAATCTAGAGGCACACCGTCCACATCAAAAATATTTAACAAAATTAAATTATTTTAATTGTATGTTTTAAATTACCATACTGCCTAAGTTGACAGTACATCGTTCTTATCATTTTGTGGTCACCGTGGCCCAGGAGGTAATACAGGTTATTCATTTTGTTTAATAATCACGCTCTAATTAGAATTTTTCATTTTTCAGATTTACTACCTGTTTTCGAGTTTTCCTGTATATTATATTGTTTCTCAAGAAAAACACATACTTAAAAAATATCTGCCAGTGGAACAAAATTTTCTGTATTTTTTAACTCCATTT
Source organism: Urocampus carinirostris (assembly GCF_059441175.1). Classification (NCBI taxonomy): domain Eukaryota; kingdom Metazoa; phylum Chordata; class Actinopteri; order Syngnathiformes; family Syngnathidae; genus Urocampus; species Urocampus carinirostris. The sequence continues at coordinate 9,000,570 of NC_142349.1, read as the reverse complement.
CACACCCCCGTTTTTTAAAAAAATTAAAATAAGAAAAAAAAAACCTGCAAAATTACAACATCTTCATTAAACAAAAACTATTATTTAATAAATTTCATCAGGTCGTTCATTTTAGTTAATAATTTTGCTGTAATCTTTTATCTGACTATATTTTAAACTAATTTTTATGTTTCCTGAGACTTATTTTAATCGTTTCTACAAAAAATAAAAACAACACTGATAATGAGCAAAACGTCTCTGCCAGAGGAACAAAAATGTTTTACTTATTTCTTACTTTTTCAGTTCTTTTTTTTGTTTTACTTTGATGTATTTTATTTGTTTGCAGATAAACTACATCAAATGTGCGATTTAATATATTTCCGTGTATGACCTCATGAGCCTATAACTAGTATTTTAAAATAATACTCTTCTGCTACCTACTGATAAGATGAATATTAGTTATCCAGTTTATCACTGGAAGAAAGCCAAGATGGTGAACACCATTCGATTTAAAATAGATTGTTCAGCTAGTATGGCCGGGAATCCATTGTAAAATTAGTGAGTGGACTAAATTATTAACAATTTTGGCTCACATTTCAGCTTTAACTTTACCCTTGAATGTCATAAAGCCAGTTTCCCTTTTACACATTTGGTAACAAACAATATTCTTTTTAAAAAGATAGAAAACGTTTCTAATAATTTAAATAATAAAACAATTGTACTCATTACCAGTAACATGTCATATTTGCTTGAAAGTTTTGTTTGTTGCAAAGATATTTAAATAAAACAGAAAAAAAGAGCTTGGCCATGATGTACTGGAGGATGATTTTATTTGGAAATCATACTAGCACAGTTGAACGATGACCTTAAAACAAACAAAATCAAGACAGCGGCACTACAAGTTAACAATAATAGTGTTTGAGAGTGTCATAGTAAACATAAATTTACCTGCACACATGATGAACTCAGATCACACACACATTTTCACTTTCATATGATCATGTGAACATCCTCCATAATAAATCACACTACACCCAGAGGAGTTTCAAGCACTTAGAACAATTACAAACAGTGCGGTTACTCTAACTATACACAGATAATTTATATGTATGTATATATATATTATAAATATTTATGTTTATCGGGTATTTAATAAACAGTACTTCATTTAGACAGTATAATCAAGTCTTCTGAGCGTTCCATAAATAGCAAAAAAAAGAGAAAAGAAAATTATAATATGACAGCTCTTCACTGCTGTGATTCAAAAATGGTCCCCAAAAAGAACATAAAAATGAAAGAAAAATACTGATGTGCACAATTCTGCTGTATTGTCAGATAAAAGTGACAACAGCAGAAATTAAAGTAGGAGAAGGGGGTGAACATTGATACTCAGCACAGCACAGCACAGACTGAAAACTACATTTACAAGGGATGACCATTGTACAGGGTAAGATCAGACAACACATCAAGCAGACTGTCCACACATCATCCCACAACAACCAACAAATCTTCATGCCCGCTCTGTACATCGCACCTGACACAACTGGATGGCTTGGAAAATACACTTTGGACGGATCATAATAAGCGATGACTTAACGGTCAGGTCCAACAAACGGCAACAAGCCTCAGATCGCCATCCCGTCCTGTCAGGTCTTCTTAGTGTCATGGAAGTTGGTGAAATACTATTTGTTCTCGCTACTTCAATGTAGAATGGATGGAATTGCGCTTAAATACACAGGCCTATTTTGTAGATAGGATGAGAGCCACGATGAGGCCATAAAGCCCCAGCACCTCAGCAAAGATCAGGATCAAGATCATGCCCACAAAGAGGCGAGGCTGCTGGGCCGTTCCTCTCACGCCGGCATCGCCCACGATGCCGATGGCGAAGCCGGCTGCAAGGCCGCTCAGGCCCACGCTCAGACCAGCGCCGAGATGAAGGAAGCTCCTGTAGGAGAACACAAACAAAAGGTAATAGAACAAAAACAAGAAAATAACTTTCAATGAGGCGGAACCAGTCCCGTCCACAAACTCGCTGTGTAACAAATAAACAATGTTACCGCTCCCCACTCAAAACACGAGAACTCTGTAAATTTATGTATCAAATCAACAAATGCAAATGAGGTTCCAAAAGTACCCTTTGGAACCAAAGAGCAAAGAAAGAAAAATATTTACAATACCAATTAAAAGTTTGGGGTTGCTTAGAAACGCCCTTGATTTTTAAGGAAAAGAAGTTTTTAATAAAGATAACAGGAAACTAATCAAAAATACACCCCACATATTTTTCATGTGGTCAATGCCCAAGCCAGCTGCAAATGTCTGCTATTTATTGCAATATCTAAATAGGTGTATAGAGGCCCATTTCCAGGAAACAGCACTCCAGTGTTCTAATAGTACATTGTGTTTGCCATTTATGTTACAAGGCTAACAGATAATTAGAAAACAATTGTGCAATAATATTAGCACAACTAAAAATAATTTAGCTAGTAAGAGAAGCTATACAACTGACCTTCCGTTGAGCTTGACGAGTATTTGGAGCATCACATTTGTGGATGGGATTAAACTTTCAGAATGGCCAGAATATAGAACTTTGACGAGAAAATTGACAGTCTATTTTTGTTCTTAGAACTTAGGGTTATTACATTCGGGAAATTGCCAAGAAACTGAGAACAGCAGAACAAGCCCCAATAAGAGTAGAAAGAAAAGTAGGACCACAACAAAGCAAGACATCAAGTACATTAGAATTTGTACCGTAAATTCCAGACTATAGGGCGCACCTGATTATAAGCCGCACCCACCGCATTTCGGGAGGAAAACCGACTTAGTACACACACAAGCCGCACCGGTGTATGAGCCGCATGCGCCAACATTAAACAATGGATGTTTATTGAGTGAACTATTCTGTTGACGGGGGGATTTTGAATAAGTTTAATGACATATATTCTTTATCAATCGTTCACTATCTATTATTAGTCACTTTATGATACATTTCAAAGCCGATGGGCTGAGACATTTGCTCCCAGTCAAAGAACTGAGTCAAGGTCCTAGCCAAAGGGCCAAGAAACTATCAGTGCTATCACATCATTCCCGTTGATATTGCAATACTGGGCCTATACCTGGAGTGAACAGAGCAAGCTACTTATCATTTGATGCAGACCTGCAGAGTCGGGGTACCCGTTGAAAGTAATCCAAGGAAAAAAAAGTGTATATTTCCAAAGGTAAGCGTGGGAAAAATATATATCTACTATTGTCTCCTGCGTTCACAAACACTCACCTTTACCCGTCCCCAGTTCCCATCAGCCCGCCTTTGCTTCGCCCCTTCTTTCTTATTCGCTCGTGAAAATCAGTATAAATGTCTCAAATAAATACATTACAAAAATATACAGTTGCAAATACATATTATACATGGTTACACATATTTACAAAGAAAGACGGTACACCGAGAGAGTTTTCAAAGCTTTAATAATAATAATATAACATTCATCCCAAACCGTGCATTTAAAGGTACCAACACGCTACTATGAACACGCACGCAACGTATCAAACGTATCTGTTAAAGAAGCATACCGTAATTGTTAAATTCACAGTTTACGTCCTCATCTTCCTCTCTATAACTGTCGCTATAAAAGGCGTCTCCTCACCATCTGAAAGAACCTTTGTAATATAGACAGTTTTTGCATAATCTAAGGAGTTGAAGTCTTCCTCGTCATAAGCGGCCGTTAGAAAAAATACATAAATTGGCCGCTTCACCGGATAAGCCGCAGGGCTGTACATTTGGGAAAAAAGTAGCGGCTTATAGTCCGGAATTTGCGGTAGTTGGAAAAATAGACAAGTTGCAGGTCCTAAATTAGCAGCTTGGTTTAACAGTACCCACAAAACACCAGTGTCCACATTACAGAGAAAAAGCGACTCCGAGGAGCTGGCCTTCAAGACAGAGCTGAAATAAGAAAGCCATACACGAGAATGGCCAACAAAAGGAAGAGATTAATAGAACAACTCATATGATAAACAAGTGTGACTTTTTCATGGAAAAGACAACATTGTCAGGGTGACCCAAACTTTTGAACAGTAGTGTACTTTTGTTTTGGAGAGCCAAACCATCTATTAAGAAAAAAAAAAAAAAAAAAAAAAAACACCAAACACACTCTTCAGACAAAAGTTAATTCATCAGCGCAATTTATTTCACTGTGTGATGTTTGATGATTTCATAAAATATATTAAATAATAATCACACTTAAGCCACATACCCACAAATATCTCAGTGAAAAGGTGTCTTTCTTCCAGTTGCTTATGTGGAACTAATGACCCCAGCCAGCTTCATTCAACAGACCAATCCTTACAGGAAGTGAGTGAATACCCCAATGGATGGGTTAACCTATGGTCTACGAATCATTTTTAAGTCACACTCCTGCCCACCACCTAGAAAATCAGCATGTAAGCTCCAAACTCACTCTCTACTATCCAGCACGCGCCTTGCTCAACACAAGCTCTCCAGCCAAGGCTCCCCCTGAGCCACACCTGAAAAATGGGGTGGAGTGGGGGTAGCAAGGGCTGGTCCTTATGTCTACAGAAGGCTGACGCTATACGCCAAAGACTAAAGAAGAAGGTCGGCGTCTTCTGTTCCGCCATCCTTCTCAACAAACCCCTCCAACAAAATACCTTTTGTTCCCAGGAGGTTAACCAAGAAAATATTTCACAACAAACTGTTTTTGTGCAGGGGCAAATAATATGTCATTTCTGACACGCTATAGAATTGCTGGTACCTTAAAAAAGTTGACACCGCATGGTCTTCATTTGTTTGCGTACATATACCTTTTTTTCTTTTGAATGATTAATCGATCATTTTCATGGACAAAATCAATAATTTAATAGTTTTTGGAGTAATTGCCTTACATATTAATAGTACTAGGTCAAAAAACAAAAACCTATTGTTCAGTTTCATGTTGTTCTCTTCTTTTGCGTGGTGTTCAAATTTCTTCAGTGGTGTTAGTAAAAAGAAAACTCCAAAAATCAGAGAGTGTGTTTCCTGATTTTAAGTAAATTGAATTATCAAAAACAGTAATAAGAATTCAGTTAAAATTGCAATGAAACTGATCCTTCAAATTATGAGACTGAAAATCTTTTTCATTCAGTTTCCCTGATATCATTACATAAAAACAAACGCGGTGCTCAAAAAAGGCAAGACGAGTTCAAAAATAAATAAGCTTTGCTCTTTAACTTAATTGGTCAATAAAGTTTTGGGTTAAAATAATTTATTGACCACCCCTTTTTGCTACACTTAGGGTCTTTGAAGTTCATCATTAACTCATTTTTGTGATGAATAAGGGTTTAGGAACAGGTGTGAGCGGAGTTGTTTGGCAAAACTGTCACAAAATACTGTGACCTGTGAAGAATACAGATGTATTCACCCTCAGCTATGTGACGTGGTCACAATTCTAAGTTTTGAAAAAGAGCAATCATGATACGTCCTCAATTCCATTTTTGTAGATATGAACCTTAAACATCTTTTACATCTACAAAAATTAGTCTTAAAACGTCCTCATGTGCATCAATAATGGCTCTTTCACATGGCTCGTGTTTGCATTCACATAATGCGAGAGTTTTACAACCAAAATAAAAGTACAAATAATGCTGCCCATTTCCTGTTCGGCACGTATTATGTACTGGAAAACAAAGCAGGTCGTCTGGTGCCTTCAGCAGCCTTGCGGTGAGGAAATGTGCGGATAACAACCCAGTATTGTCGACAAGAGAATCCTGTACTTCTGCTAACAACTCAGGCTTTATTCACTGCAAATCTAACCTTACATTATTTTTTAGAACATTTTATGTCATATCCTGTACTCAGAAAAAGGTGCAAGCAATACAAAATCCGACTTACAGCGATGTCCGGATACTTTTCGACATCCCGAAAATATAATCGCATCTACCATTTTACGTAAGTCGAATGGTCGTAAGTAGGGGAGCGTCTGTAATTCTTACTTGTAGAGTGTGAGCCTCTCTGAGATGTTGTTTGCTATCAGCACTGCCACCACTAGTCCGTAGATGGCGATGATGCCCGCCATGACCACAGGAATGATGGATTTCATGATGAGCTCTGGCCTCATCACTGACATGGCAGCGATGCCAGTACCACTCTTTGCAGTTCCATATGCTGCGCCTAGAGCTTAAGGACAAAAATACAGGAAACATTAAGACTCTTTTCATTTTTTTATTTTCTCGAGGCAACAACAGATGATCACAAGATTTCAAGTGTGAAACCCCCCCCAAAAAATCTCAGATGCACAGGGGAGAATTCAACACTTCTTTTCACATTAAATTTAGAAAGTCAGGCAAACGAAATAAGAAAACTAGCATTTATGAACTGATGTTGCTACTTACTGCACCAATAAAGATTACCCAGATAGGGTCAATATAATTTGTTTGTTTTTTTAGTCAGTCTTTGGGTAGATGCAAACATTTAGAACAAAACATGGTCTTTCAGCAATTTCTTAAACCTTTTGGGGTAATTTAACCCAGCTGGTCCGCCAGGCTAATAAGGCACATGGGGAAACCATACATGTAAGAAGAATATACAGTAAAATTAATAATAGATTTATTTTTAGGTAGATGAAACATTTTCTGAAAAATAACATATAAATGGATGGATAAGTACAGCCTGGCTGCGCCCATCCTTCTCCAGGCTATTTTTTGGGTGGAGGGTTTCTCCCCAACTTGAAACAGATAGTGCGGGCTACCATGGCTACCAGTAGCAGGAGAAGCCTCCTAATCAGACTCAGACACAGCGCCTTAGTCATTTGGTCACCATTATTTTTCAGTGCACCAATCTTTTTAAGTAAATACAGGTGTCAGATATTAAAATATTCTCAAAACAATTTCACAAAAGGTTGACATGTTGAACACGTAGTAAACCTGAGGCCCTTGGGCCAGATTGGGCCCACCACGGACCACTAAATCCCATATGTCAAAGTCAAGGCCCGCGGGCCACATCTGGCTCCTGAAATGATGTTGATTCATTATGTTATTATACAACAGGAATCGTTGTGTATTTTTTTTAGCGATACCTTAATTTTCCTTTCACTTTATGGTAGTTAAGTGAATTATATAAAATGCTATTATTTTTTCTGTCAGTTTAATCTAGCAAACTTGATATAATATAAAACACAAGCTACTGGTGGTGACTGAATAATACTGGACTCTTTCATTTAATGCTCATGTAATTAGAATTTTTATATCAAGGGAGTTTGTTGAAAATGAAAGATTACTGACAGAGATAGGAAACCATTGCGTCATTTATCTAAACCTTTCAGAATATATTCATTAGCTTTTTAAGAGGTTCTAATAGGTTGACTAGAATAGATGAGTCGTTTTACACTTTCAGTCTGACCCTCGCTTGTAGCTTTTTTTAATATTTGTCCCTTTCATCAGTTTGATTTTGACACCCATTCACAACATCAAATCAATTGTCCGTTACAAGCTTTTGCCTGTCTCCGCAATTACTGTAAAAATAAAACCCAACTTGGGCAGCACGGCGGCGCAGTGGTTAGCGCATATGCGGCACAGTTCTGAGGTCATGAGATCGAACCTCCTGTGTGGAGTTTGCATGTTCTCCCCGTGCTTGTGTGAGTTTCCTCCGGGCACTCCGGTTTCCTCCCACATTCCAAAAACATGGATGTTGGGTTTATCGGCAAATTGTCCCTTGGTGTGAATGAGCGAGCTAATTGTCTGTCCCTGTGAGTCCTGCGACTGGTCAGCAACCAGTTCAGGGTGTCCCAGGCTCACTGCCCGAAGATAGCTGGGAATCGGCCCCAGCATTCCCGCAACCCTACTGAGGATAAGCGGCGCGGATAATGAATGGATGGATAAAACCCAACTTGACTAAAAATTAAAAAAAATAATAATAATCGTGCATGCATTTAACGCATTCAAAACTAGTTAACCACTACTTTTGACGAAGGATGCAAATGCACATTTTCACATGGCTTCACTTCTGCAACAAAGTAGGCGTACCGCACCCACATTTCATGTGGCATTGGCTCGTGCACACCTGAGATTATCGTGAGACGAGGTTATGTAAAAAATGAATGCAAGGTTTACCTATTGACGAACACGTGAGTTAAACCCTAACTGCAATGACTCTCTACTACTAGAACGAATTGTTAATCTGAACTGCAGCGGGACGTAAACGTGATTTCATCCACCCTTGAATGAATGAATGAGTGGCAGTGTGGTTTTCTATTTCGCAGTCATGCATCAGGCCTCCAATAGCATCTTTTCTCAATACGTGCGATTTCATTGAAACAAAAACGATCAATTCGTCTATCCCTTTTTAAATTCAAATTGGATCCGAAATATTGAGGGAGTACCGATCGATTCTACGTATTTGCATCCGATGACAGCGGAGCTAGCGTCAGTTGGTGATCCCTTGCTGGTTTCGAGCAAGGCCGAGTGGGAGCAGCGCCAACCCGCACCCCCGCCTCCGCCTCCTTACACGCTGCGATCAACTACACGATCAGTCGATTTCTGGAGGTCCGCAAAGTAAACGACGGGCATCATATATCAAATGATGAAGCTGTAATTACCGCTGAAGACCATGGCCGCAGAGGCTCCCATCACAGCAAAAAAGGGCGAGTACTCAGGGCTCTCTTCGGATGACATTCTCGCAGTATTTACGGGCCCAAAAAGCGACGAGGGAAGCCTTTCTTACCGTTTACCTCAATCTCACCGTCACCCACGCGCAGGTTATAAAACGGAGTCTTTTACAAGCTACAGCTGGCTAGATGACCGGTGCAGGAGAGGAAAATGGCGAAACGGAAAAAGTCACATGACCAACTGACTCGGAAGGAACCATTCGTTGATTCGTGGGTGCTTGTTGCCGTGATCGTGGCAAGTGACTATTTGAGTGGTAACGTTACAGAGTCTAAGAATCGTTACTTTAAAAATACAATCGTTCATTTGTTGGACACATGCAACAACAGTCGTTTGATGGACAATTCAAGTTTTGAATACAACGTATGGTGTTTACACAGTGGTATATTCTGCTGCAAGTGCGTTCTGCAGTTCGACCAGCAGTACACGTTTTATTATTTTTTATCTACATTTAGTTTAGGATGTACAAACAAATGCATACATGACGCTTTATATTTCCCCCCCGTATTTCATACATATTTTGATCAATTCAAGTTGCGTATGCCGTATAACATTATTTTTTTTTTAAAAACACATTTGTCTTTTAGACCGGTTTCTATTCTAATCTACGTATTTTAAAAACAGCTACGTATGATAAACAGCACTAAATTCACTGCAAGTGGAGAAAGAACTAAGAAATATGCAGAAATTATTTTTGCGTTATTTGTTGAATAAGATAAAACATTTTACACATATCTTTGTTTTTACCTTACATAGTCTGTCTTGATGTGAGTAGACAGGTGCCACGTTGTGTTTTTTAGGTTTATTATGGCTCAATAAGGAGAATTGCAATCTATAATAAGGGAGCATTTAGCTGAGGTTGACAGGTATGCATATGTGAGTATGTAGGCTAATAACAGTACATTACTTGTTTTGAGACGAATATAAGGTTCTCATACATTCACATCTTCAATTTTATGCAAACTAGCTCAATAAAGGGCCTGTAGCAAATTTGGGAACTTCTTTATCCTCTGCTGCCATCTCTTGGCTTAGTCATGAATGAAGCCTCAGTCAGCTCATTCATAATGCGTGTGCAAGTACGTGACTCCTCTTACTTTCAGCAATTTTGTGCTGGTTGGTTGGATCCCTTAACCACTAGGGTCTTAGGCTAGTACAGCCTGGCCCATCACTTGTGAGCAAATTTTAAAACCAGTCTGTGGACTACTGACATGCTCTTATGGGGCTACCTGGTGACTGTGGGCACCATGTTGGGAACCTCTGCTTTAAGATACAGTATGTGTTGTACATCCATCCATTATCTGCACCGCTTATCCTCAGTAGAGTCGCGGGGGCACTGGAGCCCATCCCAGCTATCCTCGGGCAGTGGTCAGGGGACAGTGTTGTACATATTTAGACTAATTTCATTTGTTTTGCATGTGTCCTTTTTGATGTATTCACTGGCTAATAAATTCCCACATGCTAAAATGATTTAAAAAAACAGCGACACACTACAGATGAACTGTATTTTAATGAAAGATCAGATTAAAATTGGACTTTAATGAAAAGAAGCAGGAAATAAAAATCACCATAAATATACTACATAATTCTAATCACACATTGCTCAAACATGATTGAATAAATGGAGCTGAAAAGGGCCTCTCATTATTACACTAAACACAAACATTTTGAGGCTAGATCTCAAGAATGCCATCCAAGTAGTGGATATCCTAATAGTGCAGGTAAAACTCCAGGCATACACTGCAAACACAAATGTGAAATTCAGTCCTCGTAGGACACTTTTACCACAAATCAAAGTATCAAATCCAAGCGACTGACACCTACCAGAGAGTCAGTTCTACTATGACACACCCTGACTTGAGTAAATATGTGCTCTTTGGCCTCCCAAGTACCCCACAGAGCTGAATGAACACTGCCACACACTCTGTCACACAAAATTGAGTCATGTGTATGGGCAGGGATACCCTCACTAATCACACAATCTGTGTAATTGACCAAGTCTGAAGTAACTCATCTTAATATAAAAATGGAAACTACCATAATTTTTCAATTATGAAAACTCCCTCCACTGCTTGCATAATCATCATTCTGGCCGGAAATGTCCAAATAGCTGTTGTAAACATTGGAGGCTGGAAAATAAAAACAAAAATGTCAGTACAAGGTCATGTTTATTTGACTTGCACCAACTAGCTTTTCCCCTACCTAGCAAATCGTGCTTATTGATGATTAATCAGAGGATCGTCACTCAGGCGCTTAAAAATCTGATAACCACAATCGTGTCCTTGAGTTTTCCCCACATACAAACCCAAAAGTCATTCACACCTGCCACAATGATTTGGGATTGCATTATCAGAAACCTTGTTGCGGCTGTTGGAAACACAGAGGGGCAGGAGGAAGATAAGGCATCACATGCTATTCATGGCAAAGCCAGAGAGAGTGAAAGTGTGGCACAGCGATGGCTCGAAGGCGGGATGAGAAAGCTACACTGGAACCCTGCTAAGACGAGGGGATGCAACTTTGAAAGAAAGTCATGGAGAACAATGGAGATTTCCCTTTCAGTCCCAGCCGTTGTCTTTTATCATGTGGGACAGCTCGATTATGTACTTCCCTTCCTTGTACTTCTGACTCAGTTCAAAGGCGTGTTCCTGCAAAAAAGGAGATTACAGATGTGACAAAACAGTGAGAAAAAAAGTCAATTTTTGCGATTTCAAACATCTATCACAGTAGACCCCTCAATCCATTTTCTTCTAAAGAAACAATTGGCAGTGCTTCTGTTAACATGCAGCAATAGTTCCATTAAGATCAGAATTTGTCAATATTTGTGATATATGAAGCGGTAGAAATGTACACAGATATCCCATGTGTTAATATTCCGAGTGCAAATAGTGTAGAGTTAGTCCCTTCATCTTCAGGTAACTCGTGCAAGTATTCGATTGATCTGACTACTTATGTGTATTATACTGGAAGCTCAATTTCTCCTACGCCATGGGCCTTTTTGCAACGACCAGTAACGGTTACTCAGAAGCGAGAATTTCACTGACCATTCTCAGTCTGCCATTGTTTTTGTTTCAGCGAGTCCAACTCATCTGAGCCCTCGAATATTAAGTTTTGTTGTTGTTTTTTTAACAATGCCTACTTCACACGCTCACCTATGGGCAGGAATTTAGTGTAGAAATGCTTCCATTCATCAGCGAAAAATCGCAGAGCTAAATAAAAAGCCAAGCCAGGTTAAGAAAGAAGCCAAGCCAGGTTGCCTATAGGTAGCTGTACAATGAATGGACTGGGTAAGGGTTTAAAAAGGGGAGAATAACGTGGAGAAAATATGTTGGGGTAAACTGTAGAACCCAATAAAATATTGAAGTATGTCTGTGTTTCAGTGATCTGCAGGAGACACCACACAAGATTAGACAAGATAAGTGATTAAGCCTAGATATGTTGGTTATTTTTGCTGAATTTAGACTCAAGGCCACTCTGGACTAGTTTACAGGCTAGGGGCGTCGCTGCTGTCATGCACTTTCCGGACACATTTTCAACATGTTACCTAGTGTTTACTATGCTTGTGTATAGTAATGCTAATTGTGATTCACCCTGGTCAACCTAGAAGGGGGATTACCACTTGTGAGGTCCTTTCTCAAGGTTTCTCTTTTTCTTCACGCTGAGGTTTTGAGTTGTTCCTTTCCCGGATGTTGGTTTAAGATCAGGTAATTGTGTAATTGTAATCCTGTGCAGTCCTTTGAGACATTTTTTGTGATTAAGGGCTATATAAATAAATGTGACTTGACTTGACCACAATCAGCCATAGTCCAGTCAATAAAAACGAGAAAAAAAACCCCAACAACTTCTACCCAGATTCCATCTTATTTTTTTGATATGTGCATAATTACTTACATATTTCCAGCCCAGGGTGGTGTGACAGTTTTCACAGTAGATGTCGGCCACTGCATGAAGACCTGTGAGCAGCAGCCTTTCCTCTGCAGGGCCACAACCGATGTTCACCCTGAAATACATCAGACGGCAAACAGTTGTCCTACTTTCCTTAAACCCTGTCGTGCTTGATGTGCGCCATGACAATGACATTTTTCCACTTTAAAGACATTAAGACAAACTATACAAACTGTTTGTTTTTGCCAGTAACTACTTTTTATCAGCACATCTGAGCTAGCGCATTACTGACCTACTAACCCAAAACTAGCACAGCTGACATCCAATTGCAAGGTTCATTCCAGGTGAATTATCTGTACTATCAGGTATGTGTCAACATGTTTATATTGTAAAACTATTAAAGCCATAGGAACAGAAAATGACCACCTTGAATCACATGAGAAATTGATTTAAAGTAAATACTTGAGGCTTTAATGGTGATTGAATGCAAGTAACGGTACATTAGCCTACCAACAAGAAAAGTAAAATTGAAAAGTACTCACACAGAGTTGAAGAGGTAAGCTCTTCCCTGACTTCCTTGGAAAGACTAGACAGAAACAAATACAACAATTAAGGACCAATACATTATAACAAGACGATCTATTTGAAAACGTAATCGGAGCTCCATGTTTTGTTTCAGTCCAGTTATACAAATTTCGCATGTCTATTAATAATACATATCTGAAACAGTAAGGGCTGTCACAGTCTGAGAACGACACCCAATAGTGTCATTATTTTTAATGTTTATAATTTTGAAAGGAAAAAAAATGTGTCAAGGGCCAAATCTATTTTTTGACAAACACAATAGAAGTGAAGCAGTTTGAGGATGATGCACCAGTATATGTAGCTGTGTGTAAAAAAAACCAAGTGATAAATACAACAAAAAGGTGGCAAATGACCTTTGAGATGAGATCATCGTGATTGGCCAAGTGGGCGCGGCAATGCACGCAGCTGTAGCGCCGATGACACGAGTCCAAGTAGGCCTGGAACGTCTTGGCTTTTGTCAATTTCACCATTTCTGATGAAGGAAAGCGTTGCTACATTATTGTAGTTTACAGCCTTCTTTCTGAGAAAGCAATCCCTGAATGTCAGCAAAATAGTCTCTTTATATAATAAAACAGTGTTATAAGAGTGTCATATAGGTCAAGTCATATTTATTTGTATAGCCCTTAATCACAAGGTGTCTCAAAGGGCTGCACGGACCACAGACTATTGCAAACTACAGACTATGATTACACCATCCCCTGATCTATAACCTACATGAGGGCAAGGACAAACTCAAAAACCTCAACATGAGGAAAATAAAGAAACGTTGAGGAGGTAATCCAGGATGACCAGGCTGCAACGAATGTTGCACTAACAATAAAATAAAAAATAAAATAATGAAATTATAATATAAAATATAAATCCAAAATCAAATGTATAGTGTGTTGTTTGTTATTTTGACTATTATCCAACAGTTTATATTTACATTGTCACTATTGGCCCATAATGTTGCTGTTCTTTGGTTTTCACACCCTATAGGGCTTTTTGTAACCTGGGAGATTTAATAAATGTTTACAGTCCTCTCCTGTTCTCCTTGCAAGCTCAAAATTCATATTTGTCTCCTCTCCTTATTTTGAGTGTCTGCTAAACTATTAACTTGTAGTATCTACAGTGATATATACCATACTGAAAAACATTCTTAGAGGTTTGATACTTACCGATAAACTGCGCCAAACACTTTATTATTATATTTTTAAATGAAACAAAAAGAAAACATGTTTTTACGTTGCACTCAGAAACAATGCTTCTAATACATTCTTTCCGTTATAAGAGTTGTGTATGGTGGCAAAGAATACTACGGTCATAGTTTTTCTGATATTTTTCATTTTGATGTACCATGATTGAATAATTTTTACTTTATAAAAAAAGCAACTGAAGCTGCCTTTATTGTCGTTTGTATCAACATGTTGAAATATTATATACAACAGGATTAGACATGGCACTCCACGGTAAACACGTAATTAAGACTTTATAGATAAAAATAAGAAAAAACTTAGGCAAAAATGTTTACAACAAAGTGTTCAGAGACTACTCCAAGTTACAATAATAGAGCAATGAAAAAATAATGCATAATCAGACTAATCGAATAAAAAGTAGTGCAATGAAAAGTAGCGCCATAACATTTGCAGCAACACATATTTTTAAATAAGTCGTAAGATAAATACAGTTTTGCGGGCTTGTTAAGGGTAGTAACGCCCCTGGGGAAGAAAATGTCTCTGACCCAGTTTTTCGTTGTTTTAAGGGACAACAGGTCAAAGAAGTGGTGGCCTGGGTGAGAAGAGTCCCTTATAATGTGGATGTCTCTGCTCTGTTATCGCAAGCAGGAAATTTCCAACAAACTGGGCAGAGAGCAGCCAATGCTCCTTCTGTGCTGGGTTGATTACTCTCTGTATGATTTATTAGTCTGGAATTTGTTATAATGTTAGCAAAATGGCATCACTTCTCCAGTCATTTTCGAGTATAGTAAGCGTAAATTTCAACTCTTACTGTCACGGTCTAGTCAGTGTTAATCCAGGTAACTGGATGGTTTTGGTTTGTTTGTATAGTTTTGCAACCAATATTGAACACATGTGCTTTAAGATTGACAACATATTTTATTCATGTCAGTGAGATACAGTATAATAAAAGAACATTAAGAAATTGCCCATTAGGTAGCAAAATAATGTAGCCTGAATGCTTTTTCACTTTAAAAAGTTTGGTATTGGTAAGACTGGCATTGCAATGAAATTTGCTCAATGATGCTTCAAAGTACTCACAGTTGACTTGGATCAAACCCACAACCTTTAAAACTGACACTGCGTCACACGCACTTTTGTCTTTTCTGTGTTTGACTATTTGCGCTAGTTTGCTTAATGCATTTCACAAAATGCACAAAACGTAAGATGATGAAAACAATCATGAAATTGTGGTAACCTTCTATAGAAACTGATTTTTTTGTATTTTGTATAATTAGATCACATTTTTCTGAGTCGAGCAAGATTTGTGTCCGGGCATGTCTATGTATATCATTGCATCCCATTTTTTAACGTAAGGGAGTTTGCGTGATTGATCTCACACAACTCGACAAAGTACGGACATAACAATATCAACTGTGTTCTCGGGATGAAAAGGTCAATCTTAAATAGAGCACAGAAACCTGATGAGATCGATCATCGCCAACTCAGATGAAGCCTGCTCGGGGTTAGCATGTCGACTAGCTCGGCAAAGTCACAACATTGCAGCAGCTCGAATGCGCACTGCAGTTTCCTCCCGCCTCGATCCGCTTACCTTATAATGTCACAACTCTTCTCTTTCTGCACACAATCGGTCCAGTTCGATTAAAAATACGATCGCAGCAGCAGTCGACAACGCGTTGACGTATCAGGAAAAAAAAACAATCCAGACAGTTTTTGTGTATGACATGTGTGTGCATTAAATATGATAACTATCCCCCGAAATTTCGATTTGCGCAAAATTCGAAATAGCTCGCTATTTTTCAGGTCCGTAATGAAATGCGCTGCGGACGGGGGGAAATTTGGTTTGTTTATGAAAACATATATAAGGAGGGAAGTCTGAAGCACATGGGAGGGCAAAACAAAAGATTTCAACCAATAAGAAAGAAGGAATTAACTGTAGAATTTGGGTCAGCCAATCAGATTGGCCATGACGTGAGCTCGTTCGTCTTTTTTATATCATTTCCTGGTTTTTGTTTAGCTTTATACGGCTTCAATTGATTCTACAATTTTACGAGAAACATTTTAAAACATTTCTTCTTTAAAATCTATATTTAGATTTAAATCAAATAATTTACATATTTTTGTCACTCTGTAAGTCATATTTTCTAAAATTAGGCACAATTCCGGAAATAATGCATTTCTGATTTTGCTGTATAAAACTATTTGATAGGTAGTTTTGCGGGGTAAATATGCCCATTTGTAATATTGTTTTGGTATAAACAATCAAACATATATCATTTGAATGTAGACACTAAAATATATGAAACACATTTTCCTTTATTGGACAAAGAAGTTTTTAATGTGTCACAAAAGCAAAGGACATAACGTTGTAACTATAGACGTTGTTCTGCTACAAAAATATGAAAGCCACAAGTGATTCAATGCGTACTGTACAAAGTGAATGTGAACAAAACAGGCGTGTTCACAATGTTTCCCCCCTCTTCTCATGGGCGTAACTAGCCCGTTTTGGAGGGTGCTCAAAGCCCTCAAATTCAACCCAAGGTCCCCCTCAAAACAGAGCATTTTCAAAACTCTCTTTTCCTTATTAAAGAATGAAAACGCTAAAAACAAATGTGAACAATGCAGCGTCAAACATACTCTATTGCCTTGTAATGATTCAGTCCATTTGATTTCTTGCACCGATCTCGCCCCCTTCTTTGTCCGTCTTTTGCTCAGTAAGTGTCACTTGCGGCATAGTGGCAGAGTCTATGGAGGATCCAGTGTATTACGGCAAGGGTATGTTATACTGTGGTTATATAGTGTATAATGAGTGATTAGTAATTAGTAACTACTAATTACTGATGTTCACAAATGGGAAGTGACACTCGAGAACAGTGTTAAATGATCCTATATAATTTCTAGTCAAACAATCCCCATCATGGTTAACCAGCACTTTATTTTGCAGCGTTGAGGGTGATCATTGCCATTGGATATAAGCTATTTTACAATCTCTTACTTAACTTGATTGTCTAGAAAAGTCCCCCTAGAGCAACAGTTCGAAAATGTAATGCCCGAAAAATCTTTTTGGAGTGTTCTATAACCGGGTTGGGAACGTTTGAAATATTTTTTTTTGTTTTTTGAGAGTGCTGCACCTCCAAACCGGCTCTCCAGATAAAAGTTTATTCTATAACACATTTCATTTCCCTCTTGTAATGATTTGATAAAATCTACGAAATTATAAGAATAATGCAAGAGCCTGTGTCGCATATAAATATAACTATACCACTTAAAATTCATCTTCCTCCTGCATTTACTCAATATCGTTTAGGCTCATTTTGACCGTCATCTTTGTCCTAAATAAATACTCTCAGGGTTAGGAAGAACTTCAAGCTGTCCAAGTCCAGGTCTCTGATGGTGAGGATGGGGAAGCTCCCAGAAAAGTTCTACTTCTCTATAGGAGACACCCAGATTTTATCAGTGGAAGAGAAGCCAATCAAGAGCCTGGTGAAGATCTATGGCAGCACCTTAAAGGACACCATAGCACTCCATGCAACATCAGAGGAGTTGGGAGCCTGGCTGACAGCGGTGGACAAGTTGGGGGAACCAGGGAAGTTTACCAACATGGTATCTTGCCTCGACTCCTCTTGCCACTGCTGGTCTACGATGTGATGTAGCCAGCGTAGAGCGCCTTGAACAGAAGGTTAGCTCTTTTTGGAGGAAGTGGCTGGGCCTTCCACAAAGACTCAGCAGCATCACACTGTACGGGACTCTGGCTTTTAGCAGTCCGAAGGAAGAGTTTTTGGTTACCCGAGCAAGAGAGTTGCTGCTGTACTGGGACTCGAGTGACAGCAGAGTCTCTTCAGCTGGCAAATAAGTTAGGACCGGCAGGAAGTGGTGTGCTCAAGAGACAGTCGACCACGCTTAGTCCCGCCTGTGGCACAGTGATCTGGCGGGAGCAGTCGTGAGAGGACAAGCAGGAATTGGGAGTATTACAAGACCTTCCGACAACAAGTTACAGGGGAAGGAAATGCGCCTGCTTATCCAGAAAGAGGTTCAAGCAGAAGTGGAGGAAGTGCGCTGCATTAGGATAGTAAGAATGAGGCAGGAGGGGGTATGGATCCACAGAGTCCTTACCAAGGCCATCCAACCTTTACCCTGGCAGAGAACCCTCTGGGGCCTGGCAGAGAACCCTCTGTGCTCACTAGGCTGAAGGGTCGGATCGCTGGAGCACATCCTGAGCTGCTGCCCTCGAGCACTGGGAAAGGAACGCTATCGGAGGAACACCAGCACCCTTGCAAGCAAGTTGACATATTGTTTTACATGCTATTTACCGGTAGTTGAGGAGGTTACGAATGTTTTAAGCAAAGTGTTGGTAGTTTTTGTAGAGAATGCCTTGGCATTGTGTAGCAGGTGATGCAGTAATGGTACAAAAAAGGGCGAACTGCAAAAAAAAACGGGCCTACTGGCAAAATAACACTTG
The DNA here is from genome assembly GCF_059441175.1 of Urocampus carinirostris. Lineage (NCBI taxonomy): Eukaryota > Metazoa > Chordata > Actinopteri > Syngnathiformes > Syngnathidae > Urocampus > Urocampus carinirostris. Next base: position 8,981,850 of record NC_142349.1, on the reverse strand, counting down.
CAGAGTCGTCAACGAGGGGCTAACAGGGACCGATCAAAAAAAAGGTGGCAGCAGGCTCGGCTAGTCAACCTACAAACACGCAGTGAGCAGCCAGGCTAACTGGGAACAAACAACCAAAATTGACAACTGCTACGGTGATAAATGCAAAGCCAGCCCGGGAATTAACCATAGGACCTGGCAAAACCAGGACTAAAGCCAGAGTAGCCGATCAAAAAACACGAATTAAGCAGCCATGCTAACCGAGAACCAACGACGAAGGATGGCAACAGCAATGGCAATAAACGGAAAGCTGGCCAGCAATAAACGCACAGCCTCAAATGCCTAGTTCACGCTCAATGCGGCTGTAGCACTATTGACAAAACAATAATAAGCACAAAATAATGTAACTTAATTTTCTTTCTGTGCAGCCCGGCACAAAATGATGCACGGCCCAATAGTGGACCGTGGCACAGTAATTGGGAACAACTTTGATTTAAGCAACCCTTTCAGATTCCAATTCAAATAATCTATCTTCCCACTTTGCTGAAGCAATTTATCAGAACTTACAAATTTATTATGACACATACGTATTTTTGCGCAATTTTTGCTCTTTTTTCTTTTCTCCTTGAAATGTAGACGTGACTCCGCAATGGCCCATTTATATTCCATTAACCCACTTGTCCATTGCAAAGCACAGCTAATCGGCTCAGTGAAATACAGCCTTTGTTCCCTCTTTAGAGACTGTTTGATTAGTAACACTGCAATGTGGTCAGACTTTGACCATGCTGTGAAAATGTGGACAATCTTTTTGTTTTCAGTCCATGTTTTTTGTTAATATTCCTCGATTCTTCATTAGGTAATTATCTTGAAGTTTACAACTGATAATCATGCATTCAGTAGAGAAAATCATTTAAAAGCAATGCACGTTTTTTATAAGGCTTTAGGTCAGATTTATGTAATACTGTACATTACTGAGCTGTGTCCAAAAGATTATTGGTGGAGAAAATGAATTTGTAACAGTTGAAACAAGTAATGCTGTGAGCGCCTGCATAATAAATGAGCTTCTTGCATTCAATCTTTTTTAGTCTTTGTACGACGATAAGCTGCCGTTTAGGAGGTACTGCATCCAGATGAAGTCATCTATCCTCTTGAGTGTTTCTGAGTAGGTAGCTTGACAAAAGTGAAGGATAGTCGCTCATCACCCCCGTTGCTCCTGTCTCGAATGCAGCTCTTATGTCTTCATCTGTGTTGCAAACAAACAAATGGACCTGCAAAGTGAAATGTTGAAGAAAAAAATTATTTGTGGATCCTTGTGACTAACGACTTAATATACCGAACTGTACAATCATCATTTGTCACAGAAGCTGTTGGTGTGTCTGTGAGGATCGGTTATTTGTATCACATGTTCGCAAGACTTTATATCCTTCTACAGGCATTTGTCCTCTTTTTAGATCTCCCTAGATCTCATTCCTGTGTGCAGCTGTAATAAGATGATGGTATTTGGCCTTCAATTGTTTTCACAGCAAAACAATTAGGGGGCCACTCATTGCCCAACTATGGGGTTGAGCTCATCCTGAGAAAAATGACATCAGGACTGAGAAACAACATTCACTCTGCTTTTTAGAATTCGGATGAACTCACTTATTTAACGCTCGTTTTGAGGAACGAGGCATATGAGGTCATGCAATGCGCTGTTGTTTGTCTTCCGCTATATTCGGGGAACTATATAGGTTAAAGATTACCCAGTGGCGGGCCATGCATTTCACACCTAGGCTTTTAGTAGTGCTACATCTGAATAAATCCAACCCTCAATACTTATGTTTTGGCTATTAAACATTTACTGCAGCTACAGCTGTAACACATACAGGGTGTCTCAAAAAAATGTACTCACTCTTTTTATGTGTTGCAGATATCCTGAATTACATGGCAGGAAATCAACTTAGTTTCGAAGAGAGAAAGTTTATCCTGAAATGCTATTGGAAGACCGAAAACGCCACTGAAGTGCAACGCCGGTTCACAAGTGAATTCGCAAAACCGCCACCCACGCGCCGGGCCATTGCGCGCATCAGAGACAAATTTGAAGCAGATGGAACCGTACAGAATACAAACAGTAAACGTTCAGGACGACCACGGACATCTTCAACCAAGGACAATTTATGCATTGAAATTGGATATTGAAAGACAATGTCGTGATATTCCTAATGACATGTTTCGCGACGTTTGCGAATCCCTTGGTGCGCGTTACCAGCATTGTCTGGACAATAATGGTCATCACTAAATATGATTGGCTAAACCAACAGCTAAATCGAACAGTGATGTCTCACGTGCTTTAGAAGTCTTTGTGAAGGCCTCCGGGCAGATTACTGCCCCGAGAAAAAGTAATAGTTGAAACGTGATGGATTAAATGCTTAAATGTGAAAGCACACGCAGGGGAAAAGCAATGAAAGGAAGCAAACAGACAATTTGGAATTATTAAACAAGTATTCATTGACAAAATTTACATGACAAAATTCTGATATTTTCAGGCCAGCAGAGAAGGTCTTGCAGGCCATGCTGGCCCACCACTGAGTTTACCCAAAAGAAATAAACGATTTAAAGTAAGTCGTACCTGAATTCCACGGGCTGCGAGATGTTTGAAGAGACTCTTCCTCATAGTTACTCTAAAATCCGGAAAAATGTAAACTTAAGCACACTGACACAGATCCTAGTGATAATGTATCAATATTTATATTCCCAATATAAACTACTGTTCTTTTTGGGGATGACAGAGGACCCATAGGACCCCCCCCACAATGAGAGAATCACAATTATTTTCCTCTCAAAAATTACTTTTAAACTATTTTTACATTAGCAAGTATGTTCCATTTTCCTATCAATGTAGAAAGCGGTGAAGAAAGGGTTTTATTGTCTCACTTTTCTAATAAAGAGATGATGAGCCGGTTCCTCAAAATGTTATTCTCTGGAATAAATGTCCTGCGCACATACAAAGAAACAAGTGGCACATTTGCAATGTGAACATGACATATTTAGCAACAGTTGCTTCACTCTGCAGGAGTGTTTCTCAATTGTTTATTATTGCAAAACTCCTTTTTTCAGACAGGCAACCCCCTAACTAGCACATCACTGAGTATCTTTCACATTGTACACTACAATAAATGAAGAAATAAATACACACACATTGATTTGCAAATTATTACATATTTTTATCTCATCTCATCAGCCGTACCGCTTATCCTCATCAGGGTCGCGGGATATATTTTTATATATATCCTATTTTCTTCTCAAGTCATGTTTATTATTTTGTATAGTCCTTAATCACAAGGAGTCTCAAAGGGCTGCACAGACCACAGATTATTGTAAACCACAGACTAGTATTACACAATCCTCTGATCTAAAACCTTCATGGGCGAGAAAAAAACAATGTAAAAACCTAGAGTAGGGACTGCACGTGAGGTAATCCCTTCTCTAGTGTTTTGTTTTTTATTATATATTATTATTTGTTTTCCGAGTTAGGTAGACTACTCACTTTAAAGCCCCAGTGTGTAATATTTAACCACTAGTTGGAACTGTGTTAAATGGTACGAGCGAGGGCCAGTGAACATAATTACTTTTTAAATGAAGTAACTAGTAACTGTAACCAACTCATGTTTTCAGTTACACGCTCAAAGCTGGCTATTAATGACAATCAGGACCATTTTCATTTTATTTCTAATAAAATTGAGCTCATTAAAAAGACTACTATACATAGTTCCTAGTGAAAATAAAATAAAAATTTGTAAAATAAGAAAAAAAAGCACATACTTTAAATGAGCAAAATTATCTGCCTCAGGAACATTTTTTATTTGTAGCTGCAGGTGGAAGGGAAGTACAGTGATTTTGTTTCTTGCTAAGCCTCTGTAAATTTTAAAATCTCAAATGAACCGAGGATTGCCGCTGAGACCCTATTTGAGAAGCACTGCAATACAGCGTTAACTGGACTAAAGTAGACTGATGCACAATTTCAAAGGTAGTTCACACAAAACATCTTGGCTAAAGTTATTACCTGTTGATAATACGTGGCAGATAGAACTGCAGTAAACTCTCCCCCAGGGGCACAAAGGGCAGTAGGCCGCTGTAGAAGAGGACGAGCAGCAGCACACCTCGGTATAAGGAAAAACTGTATGGCATGGCTTTGTTCTAGATGGAGAGAAAGAGTTGACATGAATGGACGCTTGTGGTAAAGATTACAGTGTAAGATTTAGTGTCATCTAGAGGTGAATAAATAGAATACAGAAGTTTTCAACCAGAGGAGTTATCAGGAACTAGCTGAGGTGGTAGGAAATAAGATATTGGAAGAAATGATCAGAATTTAGAGAAAGGGTCGTCAATGTGGTGCCTGCGGGCACCAGAATGCCCCCTTGAAATACCTGAGTAGCCAGCAGACTGTTTCTGTAAGTAGCTCATTATTGTGTTTTTCCAGGAAATTTGTTTTCTAATTGGGGACTATGCTTCCTGAGAGGAAGAAGCTACTGGTGAACTTCCACAGCGCCACCAAAGAGAGCATTGTTACGGACTGCTTCATGGCATGATATGCAGGATGCTTTGCAGTGGACAGGAAAACCCTTCACAGTATTATAAACACGCTCAAACCACAGACTGCCCCAAGTCTAGCCTAGTGGACATTGCAGAGCTCTACACATCGTAAAGGACTCTTCACACCCCATCAACTGCTTTTTTGAACTGTTACCATGGTTCAGATCCCACAAGGCCTAAACGAACAGACTGAGGGATAGCTTCTTCCCTAGAGGGGTTTTTAAGGGTTATTGTTCTATCTTCGTTATTCATTATCCATTATCCGTTATCGGTCAGTTCATAATACGCTACAAAGCCTAGGAGCCGGGACACTTACTCTCAGCTATCAACACACTAAACCCCAAGCACACATAGGACATTTGCAAGAGCCTTTGTTGTGTAGTGTTTTATTTTTGATGCGAATACTTTATATTCGAGGTGACTACTGTATATTTTTCAAGTTATTATATTTGTATCTTTTGCCAACTGGAGTGCAACTCTAATTTTGTTGCTCCAACACAATCAGAATCAAGGTCATTCTGATTCTTTCTGCCAATAAGTAACAAAAAATAACTCTCAGCTTCAAAAAGGGCAGAGTTTCTCAACTGGTGTGTCGTGCCTGGCAACAAAAGTTCATTCACCATTTTTCGGCATTTGCTCATGATACTTGAGTTCACAGATGCCCAGACAGTGATCTCCTCCCTGTGGTAGCGGTTGACCAGCTCTGACACCTACACAAGCAGACACAAGTTGACAATTTAAGTACGGCAAATATCAAAATGATTTGACCCTTTTAATCTCAATCTGAGACAGAAACTTGAATGTATGTTACTTCACTTGTGAGAAAACAAACTAACAAAGCTTATCTCCTGATAAATCTGTGGCTAAAGAGCTAATGAGGGACATTGAAGGTTCGCAGGTAGAAAATGTGTATTCAATTTACATCACGTGAGCCTCACCTAAAAGGAGGGGCTGACTTGTGGGTCCGCCATCTTGCTCTCACGGGTGTAAAAAAAAAACTTGCGGAATGCTGGGCAAAAATTAGAAGGAAAATGTGGCAATTTGTTGACTTGGAAACTCCGTAGTTTGTAGAACCTTGTGCTCTTTAGTGATGGATGGCGCTACACCACAAGCATGAAACTCGTAGCCCGTGGGCCAAATTTGGCCAGCCATACTTTTTTCAAGTGAGAGCTTAAAATGTCTCAAAATGTCTAAAATAAACCAGTAACAACAGTGTTTTGACCAAAAACTACATTACCCACAATCCCCGTCGACTGCAGGCAGTGGCTCAGAACCACCACACACAAATATTTCCGTATTTATTCCAATCAGTGGAATTGAGAAATAAATGATCCTTAAACTGTCCAAGAAGATTTTGTTATACAGTGACATCTCTACAGACAAGATGATTTAGTTCTCGGATTGTGCTTGTGTTTGAAAATTGCTTGTACCTCCAGCAAATTTTCCCAGTCCAAAATAACTGAAAACCGCTGAATTTGTTTCCAGCCCTCCAAAAGCATTCAAGTTAACCATTAATATCCATGAGACACTTCTTCCTGATAACTATAATCACATTCAAATAGTAATCGAACATAAAAATATTGTCAGAACCCGAACAGACGGTGGACCCAGACGCGTAACCTTTTTTACACAAGCCTTATTTTATGGGAATAGGGCAGTCATGCGTGTGAACACAAACGCCAGTGATTCGGCGATCGCTGGGCGGAAGAAGTGAGCCAGAGAAGTCAAGCGCGGGAATACAGGAAGCCAGAGGCAGACGAGATCGAAACCGGAACCGACAGACGGGATCCATACCAGATACAGGATACTTGAGCAAGATACCGGACAGGACAGACGGGATTGATACCGGATACTGGAGCAAGATACAGGACGGGACGGGCGGGATTAAAACCGGATACTGGATACACGAGCAAGATACCGGCAGGGCAAGATAGACGGGATCGATACCGGATACACGAGCAAGATACCGGACCTGGATGACAGACAGGACCGATACCGGATACTAGAGGAAGATACCGGACAGGACGGGATGGACGGGATCGATACCGGATACTGGTTACATGAGCAGGATAGCGGACAGAGTCAAAATATACGTCTTGCCAGTGCAGAGGTTCGTTGACGGACTGACAAGGAGTGAATGAGAGCACTGAGTTTAAATAGAAGGGAAGCCAATCAGGCAACAAGCTGCACCTGGTACCAAACGGGCGGGGCCAAGTGCGGGCAATGGGCAACCGTGACAAATCCTACAATACGATCAATACATTGATAATGAGATTACTTTAAAGCCGCGGTCTTGAGTGGTAATGTCTGTAAATTCTAGTAACTTGGATTTCCTCTTGTACGCCAAGCTAAATTTTTACTTGACAGACATCTCATATCTGGAATTTCTCATAGCTCGAGTAGCTTGAGTGTAAGGGTATCACTGTATTTAATTAAAACATATTAAATACAATTTTCAGACTAAAATGTTTGTGACTTGAAAAATTAATAGATTAAGAATTATTCTAAAAGAGGGAGTAGTTACATTCATTTATACACCGTTTACAATTATAAGTGACATCAGGCCCTTTGTGGACGGCCATTTAGCTGATGCGGCCCTCAGTGAAAATTGATTCGACAACCCTGCACTATACAATACAGAGACATCTAGTGTTCATATATTACACACTGTCCCTTTAACCGTCGGCATACATTTGAGGACAGTGTCTGTGCGTGTGGGAGCATTGCCTTTTCTATCAACTGCTCGTTGTTTTCTTTAACTTCAATGCTGATTGGGATCTCGGGGAATTTTCGGAACACATCCTCCAACAAAGAAAACTTCCTGTCAGGACCGCTGCTGTAATGACCTGGTAGAAGTAACACACGTTATATGCCTCATTAAAAAATGATTATTTTTTTGTAATAACAAACATGATTACTTTTTTGTAACTTCATTTTTATATTACGGCAGCACGGCGGCGCAGTGGTTAGCACGTGTGCGGCACAGTTCTAAGGTCTTGGGAACCTCCTGTGTGGGTTCAAATCCAGCTACCGGACTTACTGTGCGGAGTTTGTATGTTCTCCCTGTGCTTGCGTGGGTTTCCTCCGGGCACTCCGGTTTTCTCCCACATTCCAAAGACATGCATTTCAGGTGGATTGGCCAGTCCAAATTGTCCCTAGGTGTGAATGAGCGAGCGAGTTGTCTGTCCCTGAGTGCCCTGCAATTGGCTGGCAACCAGTCCAGGGTGTCCCCTGCCCACTGCCCGATGATTGCTGGGAGGGGCTCCAGCACCCCCGCGACCCTACTGAGGATAAGCGGTGCAGCTAATGAGATGAGATGAGATTTTTATATTGCGCTTTTTGAGTTTTTATTAACACACAACAAACAAAGAACAGGGGGAGGGGAGAACAAAAACTAAACAAAAACAAAAACAACGGAAACAACATTGCAGTGTTGGGGAATATCTTCCATGTTCTAGTCATTCTTCAAAGTCCAGTCTTCATTGTTTGTAAGTCTTGTCCTTATTTTCCCTTAAGACTTTCCATTTGTCCATGAATGGGCTCTCCTGTATTCTTATTCGAAATGTGGTCCTCTCAACTAATATTTCCTCCAGAATGCACGCCCACCGCTCCACAGTTGGCAGATCTTGTTTGTGCCATAATCTTGTTGCTACTTTTTTGCTAGCTGTCATTAGATTTTTAACCAGGTACTCATCCCTTCTCCGTAATAGTTCTTCTGTTAGATGACCTAAATAGAGCACCTTAAATGTTTTAGGTATCCCAAATCCCAATATTTTCTTTCAAACAAACCATAATTTTCCCAGTAATCTTGTATTTTTGGGCAAAGTCAAAATATATGCATGTGGTCCATGTCTACCTCTCCACATGTTCTCCAACATGGTTGTTGAACCTCGGAAAAACCTCTCCTAATTTTGGGGGTAATAAAAAAATCTGACGACATTCTTCCAGTTGAATTCCCTCAGATTCCTGAAGCTAGTGGATGTGCACTGTATGTTACAAATATTCCACCACTCGTTTTCTGTTATCTTTGAATCCATGTCCTTTACCCATTTTCTTTTAATATATAGTGATGAATGCCCATTACATGCCATCAAACATTCACACATATTAGAAATTACTATAAAAAATTACCTTTAAGGGCTCTTTCCATAACATTTATGACCTTATGACTAGTCACCGGTTTTATTTCTTCACGATAGTAGTCTTTTAATCGAAGTTACGAAAATAGGCAAAAATCAAAAATGATTATTTAAAAGAAGTAAGAAAGAGAAAACCTAGTCATTTGGTTTTGTATGTTTTTGTTAGCACTTGTGAATGATTTACTCAGCAGGTGTGGCTCACCTTTATGAAAAGTCAACTCCAGCCTGTCCTTGTACAAAGGTAAATCCTGTTAATAAAAAAACAGACTGTTTGATGTGCTTAAATTGTATGAAATGATCATTTTTTTAGGAATCAATTGATGTAATTATTTGTCAAATGTTTCCTGTTTAATTGCTTAATTTGTAGACAGTTTTGGGGCTTTGTCATGCATTTATTCTCATTTATGTTTGACTGAATTACTGAAAATGTGATTGTGTTTTCTGTGTCTCACTGGATTCATTCAATCATTCTAAACAAAAGTCCTAAAAGAGGATTTAAAATGTCAGTATTTTACTACTCTATATAAAGTCTGTATAACTCCACCCATTGGGCCTCTGTTTTCATTGCCATTGAAAAGTATTTTTGGGGGAAATATCATCCACAATCAGATGTTTTGAATACGTGACTTCTCTCCAATAATTACAAAACCAAGTTTCTTGGTTCTCAAACACATTGGCCTGTGGGCCAAAGGGCCAAATGCAGCCCGCTAAATCACAGTTTGTGCCCCTTTGCTGTTCTTTTGGGTCGTTTTTCACTTTTAGGTTCGATAATTTTTATACTATTGATTAATATGTACTGTAATACTTTTCAGGACTTCTATATACATACCTTTCCATGCTTCCAAGTTCTTTTTATACGACTGTACATAGTTCTGTTTCAGTACTTTTTATGTGGATTTCTAGTCGTTTTTCGGTCGATGTTTGTTTTTAAGTGTGTTTTTTGGTAAAAAAAATTTCAGTCATTTTTGGTCGATTCTTTTAGTTTTTCATTCATTTTTATACTTTGGAGTAATATGTACTTTACTTATTTTCAGTACTTCTACATACTTTTTAAAAACTTTTTTCATGCCCCTGAGTAATTTTTTATCCTATTTTATTTCAATACTTTTCGGGCAATATTTTTCAGCAGTGTTTTATGTTTCTCAGTACTTTTTCAGTCCTTTTCAAGTACTCAGCTTTTGTACTTTTTCCATAATTTTTAGTATGTTTCTGGTTATTTTAATACATTTCAGTACATTCTTCAAATTTATAAATTGTATGTTTTTTCTCTGGTACTTTTCGTTTTTTTGGTCATTTCCAGGCATTCTTCAGTCATTTTTAGTAAATACTTCGGTCATTTTCTTTGGTTGATTTTCATTTAGATTTTTTTTTTTTTTTAATCTTTTTTTCTGCCAACTTGTGGTCGTTTTTGGGGTTGTTTTTGGTTGTTTTTCTAGCAGCAAGGAATAAGCGAGAACAGCCATGTTCAGAACAGTTCATGTTTCCTGTTCAATTAATGTTTAGAAAATACAAGTGAAATAACTTCTAATACAGGCAATTGAACTAAATAGAGAATGTTTTTTTAGTCAGCAACTATATGTGGTTTCTTCAGTCATTTATAGCCCCTTGTAATATTTCTAATTTTTTATTCATTTATGATTGAATGATTTTAGTGTCATTTTTTGATATGTTAATTTTTTTCCTCTTATATTGTGTTAAAAAACTGAAGATCTTTGAGAACATTGGAATGTATTTATCAAAACTTTCTTGTGAAAAATTGTAGAAGGGAGATCCTCACCCAGACTAAATTGAGTTTGAGACACCTTTTTTTTAAAGCACGAAACCATACATATGTGAGTGACAGTATTTTCCTCCTCCTAACCTGATGGTTGACTGAGGAAATATTGATGTCGAGCCCCGTCTGCCTCAAAAGATTCTCGTCATGTGACACAATTACGTATCCGTCATGCGTCAAGTGACAGTCCAGTTCCAGCATCTGCGTTCCTTGCGCCACTGCACTGAGAAGGTTGTCAAAAATAGATTTGTGGTGACATTAATGGGCTAATCTGACAGCATTGACATTCGGGGATTTGCTTTAAAACAAGGGTGGTCCCAAATCATAGACGATGAGAGTTTATTTATAAAGGCCCCAACGCCCTCACCCCAAAAAAATCACATACTCACTGAGTGAACGCCTCCATAGTGCTTTCTATCCGCTCACCACATCCTGGTAAAACAGCCAGTTATCTTAGTAACAAGCATCTCCTCAAACACGGGTACCAAGCAAAATCATATCATTTGATCACTCTTCTTTTGCAATGCAGAAAAAAAGTTTAATCAATTATACTTTTTCAGATGAGAAAAATTAATATCTGATCATTTTCTTTTTAGAATTGTTTTACAATTCCTCAATTCTTAATGCTCTACTCAAATAAGTCAACTTTAAAATGAGAGGAAAATATAAGTTTCAGGGTTCAAGTCCCGCTACTGCAACATCCCCGAGTGGAGTTTGTATGTTCTCCCTGTGCCTGCGTGGGTTTCTTCCGGGCACTCCAGTTTCCTCCCACACTCTCAAAAAAAAACATGCATGTCAGGTTGATTGGCTGGTCCAATCTGTCACTAGATGTGAATAACTAAAAGAGTTTTCCGTGTCTGTGTGCCCTGCGATTGGCTGGCAACCGGGTGAGGGTGTCCCCTGCCCACAGCCCAAAGACATCTGAGATGGACTCCAACACCACTCCGACCCTACTGAGGATAAGCGGTGCAGATAATGAATGAATGGATGTTCGATACCATGCTCTTCAACCCCACCCGAGGGAGTAAAAGCCCACATTAGACCCCAACCGCACATTCACATATTTTGCTTTATTTTTATTACAGTGTATTGGGTATTTTAGTATTCTATATCTCTTATTGTATTTTATTATTATATTTCATTTGTTATGCTGCTGAAAATGTGAATTTTCCCTTCAGGGATGAATAAAGTGTCTGTCTATCTATGATCTATTAAACCAGTACCAGTACTAGCCTTCTGTCTGCCAAGGAATGACATAATTTGATTTGTTGTTGCATTTTTTTAATGACAATTTACCATTCCTTTCAATTTTAGCTCCTGCCTGTTAAATGGCCACCAGAAAAAATAGAATAGTCTTTATTGCCATTGATAACAACGTAGTGAACATTGTCTACAACGAGATTACTCATGGCACTCCAGGATATACACACAATAAAGACAATACCTTCAACCACATTTAATGTAAAAAGATTGGCATGTATGCAAAAAAACATTATAAAGGAGCTTTCTCACCCCAGCCACCACCTCTTTTGCCCTCTGGCAGACACTACAGGTCTCCTAAAGGCAGAGTGACAATTGCTACCCCAGGGCCATCACCACCCTAAATAAGTGCACAAGACTTTAAAATCTAATATATATTTACTATGTATAGAAAAAAAGAGTATTCGTATTTTATTTTTTGACTTTTTATATTTGTGCTTATGCCAGTGCACTATTTTTGATGCACTTTCAACTTGGGCCAGTTTCCAAGCACTACCTTCCTAAATATTTTACCTATACTGTATATCCCAGAATTCTTCTTCAATTTTCTGTTGAGTATTTTAGTTTTATTCTAAAGCAAGCAAGTTGAATGATTTAATCTGGCCAACCATACATTTCGGAGTATGCCAAAAAAGAAGCGGGTCAATATAATTACTATCAAAAGTTATGATTTTTTAAATAAATGTAAACTAAATACTTCCTCTAGCTGCTAGACGGAGGAAAATGATTTACTCTCAGATTTAGTAGGTCCAGCCTTGTAGTTTGATCAAACGTATTATTCTTATAAAAGATCCCCTGTCATCCATTATTATAATATTTAGGGTAGGCTACTAAAGTAGGCTAAATGATATAGCATAATACTGAAAAACTAAGGTAAGCTGAAAATTTGAAGTTGACTTTCTTTTACTGAATCCGGCCCCAGACCTAAACTGTGTTTGACATCCCCGTCCTAGAGTGTCTTGTCAAATTTCATTGTAAGCAATGTTCACTACAAGATGTCAATGACAATAAGGACAATTCAAATTCCAAAATCATCATCCATGCCCTTACCTCCTCTGTGGGAGATGTGTGTACAGTAGAAGCTCCTGCATTTCTTCTTATGGAGAAGAAGAGGGTTCTTTAGCAGATATAACGAGGTGAGGGTGTATCCTCCCAACGCTGGCAGGACAACACACCAAAAACTGTACATCACTTTGTAAAAATGTGTAACTTCCAAATGTAAGATTTAACAATAGAAAAGGGGAGCTGATCCGAAAATCTCGGTGGAGACGACCTGCTTCTCTTGCTCTTCAGCCCACCAAGAGAATCTCGACAGACAGGTACTCCTTTCAAAATGTCACTCGATTGTCACTGCACAATCTTATCTCTTCTCAGCTGCCAAGACACCTGCAAAGCTAAAGGGGCTGGAACAAGAAGTTAATGAAGCACTAGAGCTGACCCGCAGCTCACCTTAAACAGACTCTCCCTTGTCAGGACTGTATTACACTTGTCTTAAAAGGGCATTGTGTAATATTTAGCGCTTCCAAGAGGTAAAAAAAAACAAGACTGATTTGAATAATAAGCAATAATACATGGACTAGCATGAAAACAGACATTTTTTTAAATACTCGTAGGTTGAGAAGTCAGTGTTTTACATAATATGAGGCTCATCTAAGGAGGGGCTGCCTTGATTAAGTGTCATCTTGTTACTGTCGATTCAGTTACACTACACAATATGGCAACATCTAACGGTCAAATATTATAAAGTGTCCCTTTAAATTTACCGGATTTTCAGTTCCTTCGGGCGCAGCCCCCCAAAATAGTTTTTCGTCATATAAGTATGATACATATGGAGCACCTACTGTGTCTAATCGTGTATAATCGTTGGGCTCGTTATCGCTGAATGAAGTCACAAATTTTTTTTGCGATGGAATCAAACCCGAATTCCAGCAGTGCGGGGACATTTGAGATCACATAACAAAATGCATTTGTGCTTATACTTTTATAACACTACTCACGGTGCTGGGAACACCGATTTGCATAGTGCAATCTGGTAGGTTAATCAATCTCCCCACTTCTTCACCTGTGCGCCAATAACCTATTGAGTACTGTATATGTAAAATAGCTTGTATAGTATTTTGTTCAAATACTTTGTTTTCTCTTTCTTTCTTTTGCAACAATAATGACTCTTGGGTGAAGAGACGGTTTAACCTATTAGAATGCATTTTGCAAATTGGTGTTTCTGGCCCTGTGAGTAAAAATAGTGTGATGAGAATATCTACTGCCTGTTCATATGTCTTATGTACCACTGGTGGTCAAGTGATAAAATGTCTGCATCCTTTCCGCCACAACCCAGAATTGAATCTATTGGATACAATGTATTGCGATTTGGGCTAGCGGTGATTCAATAATTGCTCAAATATCCCATCAAATCTTGTGTAGTAACGCACGCCTATTAATACCATTTGCATTTCCAATCCTATCCACCATTTTCTGCAGTATATAAGGCACACTGGGTTATGAGGCACACTTTCAAATTTCTTGCCAATTTGGGGTTTTGGGAATTTCTGGCCAGATCCAGATAGTCAATTCATATGTATTTGTATAGCTCTTAATAACAAAAAGTTTCAAAGTGCTGCACAAACCATTACAATATTATCTGGTCTGAAACTTACAGGATTTTTGTCATAGATATTTATCCCAGGAAAACGGAAAAAAGGGTGCAGTTTGGTCACTTTAAGTCTCCGTAGTTGGTATTCTTCCTTGTGCTTAGTAGCAACTCATTTTTGATTGCACCACACAATACATCCAGTGCTCAAACATTATACAGTATCCCCTCAAGGCATCAGATAAAAGTTCAGGGATGCCAAATATTGAAAATAGTATTTCAAAATTAGTACATTTTGAGATTTTTATTAGAAGCATTTAATTGACATTTTTAGCTTAAAAACGGTTGTTAGACAATGTTGTTACTTAAAAAACTGCATACAACAAAGTAGTTATCACTAATAACCTTATTGTATAAATATGGTATGACTAGGCCCGTTTTACATTTGTAACAATCAACCATTTCATTTAGAAAACTATATTTCAAATACAAACCTAAATATTGCTCTTTTTTTGGGGAGATTGTGATTTTCCTTGAAAACGAGTATTTCATAATTTGTGTAAATTTGTGTAGTAAACTACAGAGGATTCATAGTATTTGGTAAAAGTTACAAAGCTTGTGTGAACACAAACACCAAATACAGTGGTACCTCTACTTACAAATGTCTATTGTAGAGTCAATGCCCCCAGCAGACTCGCCACAGAACAATCCTTACAGAAAGTGATTGAACTCCCCAATGGATGGGTTGACCGATGTTTGAAAGTTTTAAGGTCACACTTCCGCTTTCCACCTACAGAACCAACATACAAGCTCCAAATTTTCTTTTTTTTCCTTTCTCTCTCCTTTCTCTCTGTCTCTCTCTCTCTCTCTTGCTATCCCCTTGTCTATTTATCTCCTTATTTCTTTCAATTTCTCTTTGGATTACTTTCATCTGTTCTCTCTCCCTCTCTCTCTGGTTTCTGTGAGGTAGACCAAGAAAACATTTCTGTAGATAGATAGATAGATAGATAGATAGATAGATAGATAGATAGATAGATAGATAGATAGATAGATAGATAGATAGATAGATAGATAGATAGATAGATAGATAGATAGATAGATAGATAGATAGATAGATACTTTATTCATCCCCGAAGGGAAATTCACTTTTCCAGCAGCATCCCTAAGCTGAGAACAATCGAAAATAACTGAGAACAATCGAAAAATAACACGGGAGCTGCTGGAGTGGCTGCCATTCGTGACGGCGCCGGAGAAACGATTCAATTTGAATCATGTACAAACAAACAAACAATTGAATCATGTACAAGAAACGATTCAATCTGAATCATGTACAAACAAACAAACAATTGAATCATGTACAACAAACAAACAAAATATTTATGTTTCAATAAGTGGAGTGTTAATAAAATGGGGGGAAAATAATTTCTGATACTGATATAACCAGGTAAAACTAATTTTAAGTTACCTGTCCAAATGAATGTTGTGCCATCTCACCTTTCCCACTCTCTCTGCTCGCTCCTGAAACTTTATCAAATAGTCCAAAATTTTACCTCATCTTCTCCGCTCACCTCGTCGTCCTCTTCTCCTTCCACTTCGCACTACAGAGACTTTTTAGCTGAGCCGTCTCTTATGACACCATCCCCTGATCTAGACCAAACTAATGCAAGCAAAAATGCAATGGCAAAGCAAAGCCACTGAGGAGCTAAACGAACATGGAGGTGGTTATGAAGTGCCTTTTTTAAGTTTTTGTACAGAGATTTTAGGAAATGAGTATAGCCAATCTTTGAAATTATGAGACATAAAATATTTTTCATTCAGTTTCCCAGAGATAATTATCCCAAAACAAAGGTGCTCCAAAAAGGTAAGACGAGTTTTAAAAAAATGAACTCGGCTCTATAATTTAATAGGTGAATAGTTTTGGTTAACCACCCATTTTTGCTTTAGTCTACATACGAAAGTTTCAGGTTTGGAAGTAGGGGAGAGTGTGATAAGTAGTGCCAAATTTTACTTAAAGTGCCTTTTAGACAAGGGAATTACAGGAAAGCCTCCAACTAAAATATGTACATAGATTTTAGGATGTTGTGCACTCAAGGAGCAATCATTTTGGTTCTTAGATAAAACGTTTGAGACATATAGCTTTAGAATAAAAAGTGGTTTTGTGGCACAACCAGTGCAGGGTAAGTTGTGCCTTTCGTCAGAATACAGTGGGGTAAATTGTGCCGTTGATAACTGAAATAAAACATATTACATATGTGAACACGGAACAATACATTTAAAAGAGAATACTCATTCTTATGCTTTCCTAATTATTTTCCCCCCATTTTATTAACACTCCACTTATTGAAACATAAATATTTTGTTTGTTTGTTTGTTTGTACATGATTCAATTGTTTGTTTGTTTGTACATGATTCAAATTGAATCGTTTCTTCCGGCGCCGTCACGAATGGCAGCCACTCCAGCAGCTCCCGTGTTATTTTCGATTGTTCTCAGCTCAGGGATGCTGCTGGAAATGTGAATTTCCCTTCGGGGATGAATAAAGTATCTATCTATCTATCTATCTATTATAATCTCACAAACGATAATGCTATATAAAAGCAGGATCAATTCAATGCAAAAGTACTTTAAAGTTTTAACATCAAAAGGCAATTTGCTTCAACAAGGCCTAGCGCCACATGAACACACGCTCAGAACAAAATGAAAATGAAAGACCCAGGCAACTAATAGACATTCCACTTGTAAATGCTGCAGGGGAATGTTAACTTGTAGCTTTTGTGGTGTTGGCAGTTTCTGGAGCACATCACCTCTAGCGATGACTCCATCATTTTCTCTAAATGTGAAGATGAGCTTTCCATCAGCAGACCTCTTACAACTTTGCTTAAGAAAACTGCATTGATCACGTCACCTTCAAGATTCTCCACCATTTCAACATAGTGGTAGATTTGGGATTTTTTTTTTACCTGCAAAGTTCACAATAACAAAGTCACCAGTAGACACATCATTGTCCCCATCATCATCATTGTTACTCTGGTCATCTGAACTCTCATATTCAGTGGCATCACAGAGTGGTACCGGACACTAACTCTCTTCTGAGCTACTGGAGAGCACTTTTTTGGGGCGTTTGGTTGGTTTTGACCCTTTCAAAACCCCCTTATTTCTACTCCTTTTCAGACTGTTTCTTCTCTATGCTGTATGTCCTCTCTAGACCATCTTCTGCCTCATCACCGATGGTGGATCTTTCTTCTGAGCTGCTGTATACATCCATTTTCTTCTTGGTTTTAGTTTGATTTGCAGGTTTCAGAGCCCTTATCTTCTCTCTTTCATTCTGTTTCTTTTCCTCTTCAGTCTTTTTTTCTTTGTGAGCCTTCTCAAAAACCATCTTCTAAGGTGTGTCAGTCACGATTAGTTTTCACTTTCTTTCTTACAATTCTGTTCCTTCTTACTTGTTCTTGTCTAAAAAATATCCATTAGCCTATAGGCTACTTGATCTAACCTGCTTTTTGGTCTCTGGTCCAGCTGTCAGGCATGTCATTGTTATTTCTGTATGCAAACTCAAAAGCCAATTCAAGCATTTCATGAAACTTAAGCCATGAAACATTGCTGCTAGTGTTTTAATATAATAAGCTAGCCGTTTCTCCATGATCTCGCTGAAAACTCGTTTGGCGGCTGCTGTTTTTTCATAGCCTGGCTTTGTTACTTCTTTTCTATATATATTTTTATGGTAATCCTGCAGATCTTCATTTCTTTTCCAACCTGACGTATGGTCTTCCCCTGTTGCACCTCTTTCACTGCTCTTTCCAACTCCAAAGGAGTTGAAACCCTGTCTGTCTTCCTTTTGTATTTGCGTGACATGATGGATTTTGGTCCAAAATTAAGAACAGCACATAACTTTAGAGATCAAATGTAATGATACAATGTACAATAACAAGAAAATACCAAAAATATAACGTAATCATAATTTGAGGGAAATTTTGCCACTTACACAACTTAACCCAGGTTCTTAAACACAAATTAACCTAAGCCCACCTGTTTGATAAAAATGCATCCCTTAGCTATTTTGAGCTAGCATCATGCTAACTGTACAGACTCATGGTGCAGCTTACTAGAGTATTAAAAATGAGTGAACTGTTTTCACTGTTTTCTATAATTGTTCAAACACAGCAATCAAAAATCGTAATCATAGAAAATTTTACTTTGATGGGCCAAAAAAACTTATTTTGAACTTAAATGTGCTTATCTCTCTAGACACATGTCTCTGTTCTTTGCAAGATGAGTAGAATGGAGGTCTCTTCAAAAATATGTGGTCGCATGACCAACTTCTTCTATGGTTTTCTAGATAACAGGAGACGCACTACTTGACCATTGGAACAGGGTATCCCACTACCCCCTACTGGAACGGGAAAAATTACCTTTTGTTACGAAGTCAAAAATACAGTACAGTACGCACTGCTATTCGCTGCTCCCTGAGTTTTCCAAACGTAAAGAAACAGGCTATCACTTTCAATCTACCTGGCAACCAAGTGTGCAGGCGTGGTCCCAGCATGCTCTTCATGTCACTGTCAGAGTTCAGGGACGAGGGGGGAGGGGGAGAGTTTCCGGCAGGATGCAGCCATCATTTCATCAGTACAGATTAAATACATTGTAGTAAAATTCCTTGAAGTCTCGGAATATGTGGAAAAGAATCAACTGAAAAACGGGTTAAGTCAAGCAATTGCACATTTCCGAATCGCTATAAGGTTTAGGGGGCAATTATTTTTCCACAAAGGGCCAGATAGGCACAAAGATAATCAAAACCTGAGTAAATGCAATTAACATATTAGAACTGCATTTTATATTTACTTTGGTTGTCTCTGTGTGATATTAAAATTGGTTTATGATCTGAAACCTTTTGAGAGATAAATATGCAAAAAACAATTCAGGAAGAGGGCATAAACTTTTTCATGGCACTGTACCTAATATGTGTTTCGCAATCAGAAACTAGAAAGTAATGGAATTTTAAAAAAAACAGGATTTAATATATTTTTTGAACAGACCTTCGATAAAAATGAGGTAAAAAGTGGAAAATTGAATATATTGAATACCATTACTTGTGAAATGTAGGTACAAACCCTACATCCTGCAAAATTAGTTGTTTGTAATGGTGTTGCTGCTTTTTTCTAAGATAAAGGAAATGTCCGATATAAAAGGGCAGTGGCCTGTCTAGGCGTGTTAGGGGATGTGAAAGTGGTGCAACTGGAAAATCAAGATGTTATAAGTGAGAAAGAGCAGCATGTTAACTTAAAGGGACAGCGTGTATTAATTTACCACAACACTTAATTGTTTTTGGTGTGGAACTGAAAACAACTGCTGAAAAGCACAAGGGAGAATACAAACGACAGTCTCAATGTGACCAACCTGCAACATTTCTCTTCTATTTTTTGTTATGCGAGCTCCCTTCATGTGAGCCTCATGTTATGTAAAATCAATGAACATGTTTCTGCCTTTTCAAAATATGTACTTTTACATATCAGCCCTGAATTCTTTCTTATTAATCAAATCAGTATTGTTTTTAACACTAAGGCGCGCGCGCGCGCGCGCACACACACACACACACACACGCACGCACGCACGCACGCACACACACACACACACACACACACACACACACACACACACACACACACACACACACACACACACACACACACACACACACACACACACACACACACACTTATAAGTATATATATATATTATATATGAATGATTGATTTTGGTGGTGCTCGGAGGGGAGACATTTTTATTAAAGTCGAAGTACGTATAGCATTTGGTTTTGTAATTCTCACAAGGGTTAGGAAAGCCTAGAAGTGTGTTACAGGCAGGAAAAAAAACCCCAAAAATAATAGCACATTGTTTTTAGAATTATATTAGACAACACGCACTGCATTCACTAATACTTAGTTGAACAAAGAGCTAGATAACTACACACGGACACAATTCGTTGAGGCCAAAATGTCTCAGAGCTAAAAATGTTTTATATGAGCTTATTGAGTATATAGAGCACCCAAACAGAGTTCTCCCCAAGGAAAAAAATAAAATTAAAAAATGCACGTTAAAAACAAATAAATGCGGTAATCAAAGTCATCTTAACTGCCGATCATGAACCGACTGCACCTTTATTGTCAGAGACTGCTTCGGGGGAAAAAAAACAAACAAACAAAACAATATAATTTAGTAGCAATAGTAAAATGATTTTCGTTCGAAAAAGAGAGAAATTTCACACAAAGGATTAACACAGAAAAAGAACCAAGCCAAACTGCAACCGTATCGGGAAACTTTTATTCAATTATGTATAATAATCTTGTTGCTTTGTTAATTGTTTAATTAATATCCATACAATATACATACTACAACCATTAACTCATATCTCTTTGTCAATTGACAATCAACTCCTTTAAAAATAAATTCCTTACAAAGAACTTGGAGCCTAAATCCAAGATTAAAAAAAAAATCCGAAAGACTGAAGACTGTCAATAATTATCACACCAAAAGGAGAAATTGGAAAGACAAAAAATACAAATAAAAACATCCTAATTATAAAACAAAGTGATACAACTCCCTTTAAGTGAAAACAAAAACAAATCACCAGTATAACAATAGTAATAAGAACAACCATTTTAAAATGATATTTGGAACCAGGCCGCTTGACAGACGGGCCACTAGAATCATCAATACTGTGCGATGTGCGATGTGTATAGCATGTTCAAGTGCAACGTTTCACAGACACACACGGACACACTACCCTGTCAAAGTGTGTGTATATGTGTGCGTGTGTGGCTGCAAAAAAAAAAAAAAAAGTCCTCTGGGTTGGAAACCATGGCGATCTAATCTGATATCATGTCTGAGAAAAGTAAGGTTTGGTGTACTGATGGTCCATCAAATGAAACAAACACAATAACTTTGTAAGACCGACTGGAAAAAAAAAACACTCGCACCTTTAAAATGCACTCATCAAATGGCATCCACACCAAAAGGAAAACTTACGAAAAAAAAAAAAAAAAAAGCCATGGCTGAACTCTAACGTAGACACACATTCACTTGACAAAAAGCACGCACGACACTTAAAGCCGAGTGAGCGAGATCAGACACTGAGGGGAAAGACCGAGGACCAAAACGACAAAGTGCAGACGTGCTGATCGGGTCACATGATTGGTCAAAAAAGTGGGGAAATTCGTGGCTGGAAAGGAAGGGCACGGGGAGAAGTGGAGAGGGGGGGGATGGAGCAGCCCTTTGAGTAAAGCGTGGCAAGTGTCGGGTGGGTAAACGAAATAATAAATTTCACTAACAAAAAAAAGAGCCCCACAGCCTATGCAGGGACAGTCATAGAGCTGGCTATGGCTTCGGAGAGAACAGCGACGATTTGAACAGTTTTTAATTTGAAGTGGGGTCCTCAGCCAGGACCTGAGCATATGTGGCTCCACTCTTACTTTGAAATGAGTGCAGTTACCAAACTGGGCGCATAGGTGGCGCTTGACTGCACACCGTAAAAAGAGAATGTGCAGAAATCCACATGCAAGCCGTACGTGGGAAACAATGCCGCTTAAGTGCACAGTGAAGCATGGTCGCCCTGGCAACCGGATCAGCTAACGCTGGAGAAGAAGGAGCACAGAGGGAAATAAACAACTACTAAGATTGGTTGCTTGGTTGTGGACATAGTGTGGATGGGTGTTATAAATTACAAGCAGTTCCCTCAGTACTCTCAAGAAGGTGCTTCTTTTGGAATAAAAATAGCCCAATTTACAGCTAACAGCTAACCCACAAGATGGTTTTTACGATTTTTCAATGCGTATTTGTCTTATCCTTTTTTGTACTTTCTTTTTAACTCCTTCATGCCATTTACAGCTTTAGACGAAAACATATCTTGACTACTTGACTGCCACTGACGGCAACAAACGTCAAAGAAACTCAAGGTATATTAATCGTCACAATAAAGACCTCATTCTTTCCCCGACAAAAAATGTATTAATAGAACTCTCATTTTGACAGCTAAGGTCAAATTTAACTTGACTTCTAGAACCTTCTAGTGGTCAATGGCAGTGAACAGGTCAATGTTCTTTGACGTCTGTACCTGTCAGCGGCAGCGAATGAGTTAAAATTTGGTGTCATCTATAGCCATCAGTGGAACTGAAAGAGTTAAAGAAGAACACGTTAAAGGAACTATGTTTAGCAGGATGTTCATCTCACCAATGTCTCATGGCTTAAAGCGCTTGCACTTGTGCTCATACAACCTCAGAGAATATTTACCACGTAAATGCACATGATCTGTGGAAAACATCAGAGCGGATACAAAAGCTTTGTTGAATTTTGGCAACATGAGCGACTAAGCTGACAGCATCTTAGTGCGGCTAACTTGGTACAAATAGTCTGAGCAGAAGCTCCAAAAACGGTTGAAAAACATATCTCACGTTCACTTCCCACGCTGGTTCCTTGCATTGGTCACCCGCTTTGGTTAATTTAAGGAATGCATGCATTCATAAGATCATTATTTGGAGAGAAAAAACAACGTAAACCAGCCAACATGCCTGGGAAAAAGTTTGCACTGATAACTCGGGCAATACAAATACATTGATTTTAAAGCAAACATTTGGTGAAAAGCCCACCTAGTAATAAAAAGAAATGTTTAAATGTCTTTCTATATGTAATGTACATCAAGCCACACAGTAAGCAGCCCATTCATTTAGCCCTCAATTGCAAGTTGAAATGGAGCAAGACAGAGTATTATGTTGGTTAATAAGTTCATACGAGATGAATGTCAAGAGAGCTGGGGAAAGAACCAAGGAGAGAAAAGTTATTGATTGGGTGGTCGTGATTAGAGAGAATTTGGAAAAAAGAGGAAACAGAAAATGGAAGAAAATTGTTAGAAGAAGCGGGCAGAGGAAAGAGTAGAGAGACACAACGGCCTCACCTCACCACCCAAATCAAACACTTAGCTTTCTTGCAGTGGAAATTGAAAGAAAAACAGCCTAATGTTTCGGTTTATCTTTTCCTTGGATTCTTGAGGATGCATTTTTTTCTTATTTAAACATGTCGTCTGAGGGTCCTCAGGTTTATAGCCTGTGGTTGGTGTTGACACTTATTTAGGCTCTTTTAGACTAAAAGAAGGGACAAAAATAAGGTTAATTTGTATCGTTGTTTTTTTTTTATTATAACGTTTTTGAGTGTGTACAAGCTCTATTTGAACTTACTCGTGTGTCTCAGGAGCCCTGATAAGTCTCCTGGAAGCGAGCAGTCTCTTCAAAAATGAGCTCCTTCAGCTTCTCCTTGGGAAGGTCATCCAACTCCATGGTGAACGTAAAGGGCTCCTCCGCCACGGGCTATAAGCGCATAAATAGAAGGGTAAAGCCCATCAAACAATTGTTAAAACACGCAGTGATGAATGAGGCCTGGTATAGCTGAGCACCAACAGGAGCACGACACAACAGGGGTCTATCATTTTTATAGGCTTACAGTCTTAATTGTGGTGGTGCAGTGCTGACATTTGTATCGATTTACACAACCTGCTTAGATGCGATTAGCAATACTTTTTAAGGGGCAGTGTGTGTGTTATTTGATCAATGGATGTTGCTGTATTGTGTCGTGCAACTCAAAACTAGTGCTAAAAAGCACGAGAATACAATCTGTGGAGACACACGAATGTTTAACATCCAAGTAAATACTCACACTTACATTTATCAAATGAGGTTCACTTAATATACCCAAATTTTATAACGATCACAAATAGGGCTGAGAAAACAAACTGACGGGTCCTGGGTTATTGGAGCAAATCATCAAGTTGAATGTGTTATGAGTAGGGGCTTTTTTTTTTTTTTTTTTTTTTTTTTTAAAGCTCCAGAATTAGTTGATGCAACTTATTGACCTTGATCCCCTTTTACAGTTACTGTACATAACAGGTCATGCCAATTGCTAAGAGGAGTTAGAAAATCAAAACAGTCACATTTGGGGACCAATCAGATAAGAGTAAATGTAGACTAAACATTAAATATAATTTGCCGGAACTGATAGTGAATTTACCCACATATTCATGTGTTATTCATGTCCTATTGGGGATTCCATTCCCAACTTCAATATTAGATCTATAATGGTCCTGTTCAATTGGCAACCCAGAACCAACCTGAGTGGCCAAGCTAGCCACAGTGTTGTAACTTAATTCGAAATGCATAGTGTGCATATTGGTTAGCAAAATTTCAGATTCCTTCAGTTATTGTCGTTAACAGGCATTATGAGGTATGCCTCGATACAGTTTTATTAAAAGTGTTTAAATGTTTAAATTCTTATTTCCATTTATATTGTTAAATTAAGCCTTTGAATGTACAGTACACGAACTGATGGCTAAGCACCTGGAGGGGCATCACACAAAGATGTATCAATAGTAAAAACAGGTTTGTTTTTAGCTTTGTTTCAAAAGAGATGAATGACACAAAAATATTCATCTCAGACTTTGAACAGTTTCTGAATTTTTGACTCACTGCCCTGTTTCAAATAAAAAAAAAGGCATGGGAGAATATTTCGAAGAATTTTGGCATACATTTGAACAAATCACCGCTTCTTAATACGATGATAATCAAATTGAACCGCTTAAATATTGGGAGACTCAACACTCGAGTATGAAAATGGGTCAGGGCTTTAAAAAGGTAAGAATAGTGTGGAGGAAATACAGTATGTGTGTATTGCGCCCCCCTAATTTTTCAAGTTAAAAATCAGCATCAAATTTGTTCGACTTTTTGTCAGATCAAAATAAGCATTGAAATTCTCTAACATTTGTCTCTGGTACAGTGAATAAAAAGTGTGATAATGAGATAAAATGTATTGCGTGTTACACCCGCTTAGTAAAGTACTCCTGCCCGGGCAAACTAGTCTCAAATCTCAAAATTAGCCCCTCCAACTCCACCGTAACACCTTTTTTTCCTCGAAACTAAACAATTCACGTTGATCACCCTTTATGGCTTCAAAACGCTGAGTTTCTCTTTAGGTGAGATATTTTCCTACCTGAATACTGCAGTTTTTTATTTTCATGTATTTGTGTGTCCTTTTATTTAGCATACCTCATCAGTGGGGTCGTAGTACTGCTCCAGATAAGGATGAGCCAGCGCCTCTTCAACACTGATACGCTTGTTGGGGTTGAAAGTCAACATGCGGCCCAGCAGGTCTAACGCTGTATTATAACTTGCATTAGATAAACCCTCGTTAAGTTGGCCTCGACTTAATCTACCTTTTGAGTCGCCCCTGCAGAAAAGCTTCTCCCAGGGGATTTTGGGTTTTTCGGGCAGAGACTGCAGATAATTGCGGGCTTTCATGTTAATGATGCAATTCAGGTCCTCTTGGGATGGGGAGCCAAGGACACCTACACAGAAAAGTTATCAAGTATTTTTTCAAAACTGCCTGGTTCAGGCATTTTGGTTTTGTACATAAAGATGAGAGACTGACCTAGAATGTGGTTAAGCTGATCAAGGTAATGTTTCCCGGGGAAGATGGGCTTGTTTGATAACATCTCAGCCAAGATGCAGCCCACAGACCAGATGTCAATGGACTTAGAGTAGCCCTGAGGAACAAAGACACCACCCGAGAGCTGAAAATTTCCTCAATTAGAAACGGCAGTCCACACTGACCTTAGAGTTGAGCATGATTTCTGGAGCTCTGTACCAACGCGTAGCCACATACTCAGTCAAGAATCCTGTGTGATCGTGCTCGGGGTCAGCAATCCGCGCCAGCCCAAAATCACAAATCTTAAAGAGAAAAAATGAAATGCCGTTAATCCTTTGGTCAAAAAAATGATGGAATTCGAACTTAATTTTGTTGGTAAAAAGACTATGCTTCTTTTATTCCAAGTCATCAAATATAAAAGAACAACATATGGAGTAAAAAAAAAAAAGTTTTTTGAATACTTCATTTCTTGAAAGATTCATTGGGATTAATCACATGTACACGTCATTTCGATAATTAGGTAAGCCCTCATTTTCCATGATGATATATTAAAGAATATTAAAAAGGATTATGGCGACATGCGCTAAAGGACAACACATATTTTGTTGCAAAAGTAATCCGCATGCAAAAGCCAAGGCAACAGTTGTCACTTTTGTTCTCCGGATAATCCAAAGCTTCAAGTTTGCTTAATAGGAGCTTACAAGATTGCTAGGTAGCTGCCCAACAGACAAATCCACTACTTTGCATATAACTACGCATGCAAATTTGAAACATAATGAAAAAAATTCTTTAAAACCACGTTTGCAGTGCATGACCCGGGGACCAAATCAGTCATGACTAAATTATTGAACAATGCTTTCATTCTAATATTTGTGTCTTTATTTACATGGGTATTGCAAGTGTATTTTGTACGTCTATTTACCCAGTTCTCAGAGTTATCTACAACATTTTCCACTAATAATGTGTTATTTAGCACGATGATACTCCTTACAAATCATTCATTTTCGTTCAATGGATTTTCAGTACTCCTTATTTTAAACCGTTACTCTCAATATTGTACAGTATTTCATCTTTTAATATATCATTGAGTTGTGTCAAGACAAGCATACCATACTTGATACAGTCTAGGGATTGTTTATTTTGTTAGGCATTCAATTCCTATATCTCATAAAAAAAACAGTAGCTAAACTCATCTCTCATTAGCTGCACCGTTTATCCTCAGTAGGGTCGTGGGGGTGCTGGAGCCCATCCCAGCAATCATCAGGCAGTGGGAAGGGGACACCCTGAACTGGTTGCGAGCCAATCGCAGGGCACACAGGGACAGACAACTCGCTCGCTCATTCACACCTAGGGACAATTTGGACCGGCCAATCCACCTGAACTGCATGTCTTTGGAATGTGGGAGGAAACCGGAGTGCCCGGAGGAAACTCATGCAAGCACGGGGAGAACATACAAACTCCGCACAGTAAGTCCGGTAGCTGGATTTGAACCCACACAGGAGGTTCCCAAGACCCTAGAACTGTGCCTGCACACGCGCTAACCACTGCGCCGCCGTGCTGCCCTTGCTAAACTCATGTTTGGGTTAATTATTTATATTTTGAGGAAATGCCGTGTGTGGAAAGTTTAGTATGGTCATGCAAATCAAAAATCAGGATAATCTGATGGTATTTAAAGACCAAAAAAGGATAATTATTTCTAAAAAAAAACTATGATACCATGCAGTGTCTACAGCTTACAATGCTGCCGCTTAATGACAAACACACACAAACTTTGCTTACCAGTGTTTTGAATCAAATAATATGCAACACCCACACCGTTTTAGTTGTACCCTAAAAACATTACAATGACTCTCCAATAAAATCCTCATCAACACACTCCGAATGGCTGTCTTCTTTTGTTAAGCGATGCATGACAGCAGCTCACCACACCTTTCTTGTTACATAATATCCTTGATTCAACTCCTGTTAACGCAGAGCACTGAAAAACAAGCACTAAGTGTGACTGTGCATGCACCAAAATGAAACACACTCATCAAATACCAGATTTTCCAGACTATTAGGCGCACCTAAAAAGTAAAAATAGGCCAGAAATCTGCAGGTGTGCCCTGTAGGTCAGAAAATACAGTAAATAAAATTGGAAATGCATAATTAGAATAAAATGCTACTTCATAACGTACGCATTGATGAATTAATATTTTAGTGGTGAGACATGATTTCATATACTTAGTTTATGTTCTGTAAAATAAGTTTCCATTATTTTCAGATTTTTTTGATGCAACCCAAGCTATAACAGTAGTTTTAATTGCGCCGTAAAGTCTTGTTTGCTGTATACTGTATGTGAAAATATTTTGCCAAAGACGATTTTTGAAGGTCCGCCTTATATGGTGCACCTTAGTCCAGAAAATACCATAGTATGTTTAATACGACTTTAAGTGAGAAGTTGGATATTTGGATATGTGTGTCGAAATAACCTGGTGATAATAGTCAACAATTGAATTCATTGTTATCTTTTGACGACAGACACGCTTTCACAACATTTTAACATGAATAATCTCTGCTGAGAGTCGCTCATGCACAACAGCGTTTTATTATTTGTAGAACTATGATTGTTATTTTGTTGCAGTCGTATACTCTCAGTCGCTAATGATGTAATCCTCGGGTAAGTTAAACACTTTGGGGGCTTTTATGACGGTGCGACGCTACTTGGCGGCTTTTTACGGGTGGTTTTGGTCCCCATTAACCGCAAAATCCGAGGGATCTCTGTATATAGTACATTTATTTAGCCTGTTCTCCATTTTATTTTTATATTCAATTGCCTTTCAAGATGACATGTATGTTTTTGGTGTTGGATTTTATCAAATAAATTTCCCTCAAAAATGTAACCTATACTCTGGAGCGACTAAGTACAAAAAAATACGGCCCTTACAAAGTGTGCAATGCAGACCTTGCACACGAAGGCAGTACCTCAGTGATACAGGAACATTAAAAGAGGAAAGCACGTTGGGCAGTTGAACGAAACAGAGTCTGACTCGCCTCGGTATGATTCAAGTAGTCAAGTCATGTTTATTTGTATAGCCCTTAATCACAAAGAGTCTCAAAGGGCTGCACAGATCAAAGACAGCACCGGGGCCCGGATGGATAACGCTCTTGAACCTGTGGATCTCTTCTTGGCTCTTGGGTAAACCATTACTGTTTTGAGGACATGCATTGTACATTTTCTATGCATGTATTTCGCCTTAAAACAGAGCTTAAGCGTTATACCAAACATTTGAAATGAAATGCAAGCAATCCGAACGTCAGTTGTTAAAACTGATTTCAAACTGCTGAGAATCATTAAAGACTTTTGTTACAGACTTTGTAGTTGACCACTGAATGTACTTAACAAAATTCACAGAATACTTCTTTACTGTTCTACGGCTTCTCTGCTTCTAATGAGCCCGTTCTTGGTTTACGGGCATAGAATAATGTTTGGTTGATTTAAATATCTTAATAAATTGCCTGCACATGAAAAATGAACTGTTTTGTTTATGAATTTATGTCCCTGCTGACTGAGCACTGTGTCCAATTGGTTTCTTTTTCAATTTTTGAATGACTCCACAGTATGTTCAATACAACATGTATTTTTCATTGTTCCAATATTACTTAGGTTTATTGTAATTTGTCACATAATTAAATTAACTTCATAATATTTTCAATATAAAATTGATAATTATCCGATTATCCAACGAATTATTTTAATTGAGTTTAAGTCAATGGCTAGTGCACTATATAGTACATGTAAATCAATGTATACCGGTTACTTGCTCTCAAAC
Source organism: Urocampus carinirostris (assembly GCF_059441175.1). Classification (NCBI taxonomy): domain Eukaryota; kingdom Metazoa; phylum Chordata; class Actinopteri; order Syngnathiformes; family Syngnathidae; genus Urocampus; species Urocampus carinirostris. Next base: position 8,952,269 of record NC_142349.1, on the reverse strand, counting down.
AGCTTAACAATCAGTATACTTATTGTGTACGTGCTCTTGATGGCATCTAGAAACGCTAACCTTGAGGTCACAAGTGGTGTTGATGAGCAGATTGGAGGGTTTGAGGTCCCGGTGCAACACATTGGCAGAGTGGATGTACTTGAGTCCTCGCAAGATCTGGTAGAGGAAATAGCAGACGTGGTCATTGCTCAGCTTCTGGCTCTTGAGCAGCTTGTACAGGTCCGTCTCCATCAGGGTCTGCACAATGTAACTGGAGGCACCTTCGAGTCAAGGAGCATTAGATAGCGGCAAAACAGAAATAATGGCTCACAGTTACATACAATCCACATCAAAGGCTTTTGCTGACCAAAAGTCCAAGACGTAAACTAAAATTAAAACCATTTAAAAATAATAATAATAATTTTGATTTAAAATATAAATATGCCACTACAGAAATACCGCCGCATTAAAAGGTGCAGTCTAATGGGTGACATTTATTCAAATAATTGAATACTCAACCATCAGGGGGTTCCGAATTAAAACTTCTCCCTGAGGTCGTGGGCTTTCGTCCTGGTCACTGGACGAGCCTTTCCAGGGTGTTTAGCCTCACATAGTCTCTTAGTGCATCATTATACAAATAGAAAGACCATCCTGCACTAGATTTTTACTTTAAACATGGAGTTGCATTTTATGTATAATAGGACCTATATAAATAAAGTTATTTCATCATGTCATCATGCAGATGGCCAAATCTGAGGGTTGAAGTATATGTTCATCAGAATCAATCATTAACAGTCTTTAATTTATTTTTACCTCTAAGAGTAAAGAGCAAAGGGCTTGACTTGAAGGTTTCCTGAATTTTTGTACTTAAACCTTTGTAAATTGTTTTGGATCAAGTGTTCACTGTGATGAGATATACACTAATCCCTCATTAACACAGTCCACTTTTCCTATGACACTGCTTTTGCATCGTCTTCTGTGTTTTCCATTTTAAATGACAAAACATTAGCAAGGAAAACAGTTGAGTTGTGTGTTTAAAAAAAAAAAAAAAAAAAAAAAAAAAAATCACAGGTACAGTATACAGTACTTTTTAGTTTAATAAGGCTTGGGTCTGTAAAATGTTTGATGGTTTCAATGTATTGTATAATTTATTGTTTAATAAAAGTAAAAGAAAGGGCTCTACTGCATGAAATTCAGTAATCAATGGTCCTTTTTGTAGTGCAACCTTCGCAAAAAAATATATTTTAGTCTGTTTGTAGTGCTGAAAACCTTTAGCCTCTGCTTGTGAGGAAGACACACCAAAGTAATACTATCTTGAACAATGGAAATCTGGTTTAATGTTTTTAACAAATTTACAATTAAACAATTAGGAAATTAAAAAATATTCATTATTTTAAGCTACATTGAGGTAACTTTAAATCTATGTAAAGTTGATGTTTTAAAAGATGTTTGGTTATGATCAGGGAATTGATTAGCAGTTAAAGCCCCAGTGAGAATTATATACATCTAGAATTTTAAAAATACCCCAATTTAAAATAAATAGACCAATGATTTAAGTAATGGGCAAAAACGCACTAAATGTCATAGGTCTCGAAACGTACTTATGTGTCACAGAAAATTTGAATGTCGTGATAAGTCATTTTGTTCGATGAAACTAAAAAACAAAAATGTTACCCTTATCAATTTCATTTTCAGTGTCGTATGGTTTCACAGGGTCAAAGATGTTTAGTTTGAGGATTTTTATTTCATTTTTGAATTTGAGATGCACTTTAAATATTTTCCGTTACAGTAAAAAAAAAAAAACAAGTATTTATTGTAAGTTGCTCCATAGTGCTTTGTGTTTATTCTCTTCAACCGTAATAAGGATAATGTTATGACGAGGAGTACTTAAAGGGACAGAGTGTAATATTGATATTAATTGAGAAGCACTGCCTTCGGGGAAATTATTTTTCAATGACTGAACCAGGGGAATACACTCAGTGCTGTTGCAGCAGAGTGTGCACCAAATGACCAATTTACCGCACCTGCTATTTATTCCCAGGCGGCCTCCCATCAAAGTACTGAGCAGGCCCAACCATGCTTAGCTTCCGGAGCTCGGACATTCTAAGGGTGATATGGCCATAAGCAGGCAGAAACTTTTAAATCAGAATTTTGCAAAGTGATAGCCTTTAGGCTACTGTATTTTAACTTATTTGAATCCACACACAACTACTCCTTTCTATAATTTAGTTAGGTCTTGTACTGAATTGTTGCACTTTCAATTCAAGGCAACTCAGAGTGTAATTTTTATCTTTTAGACTGATGAGCAGTGTTCTGTCTTGTATTAGTACCGAGCTGATGTATCACTACTTGCAACAAAACCAAAAGACAGAAACTAATAGCTCTGAAAATATATTTAAATTACAACAAGATGTGAGTAATATACAGTGGAACCTCGGTTTTCGAACGCCTCTCAGTTCGGACAAATCGGTGTTCGACCAAAAACTTCGAGAAATTCTTGGTTCGCTGTTCCGTCAAAAAATCGGAGTTCGAACGCCGGTAATGCGTGAGTGCGTACGCGAGGGTGCAATGCTGAGCGGCGTAGAGGTGTTTTAGCCCCCAATTATGCCTCCGAAGAAGGTCGTTGCAAGCAGCAACGTTGCTACAGGTGAACAAAGAAAAGTTGTTTCCCAACTATTGCCTTTAAGAAAGACATAATACCTAAATATAAAAGAGGTGTACGAGTTTCTGATCTTGGGAATACAGCATGGCTAAATCTACTATCAGTACGATAGTAAAGAATAAGGAGGCTGTGAATTTGAGTGATGCGGCTAAAGAAGTTAGTGCTATAAGCAAGCAACTGCCGCAAGTTTTGGAAAAGGTTGAAAAACTTTTGATGATTTTTCTCTCCCCACCGTCCACCACAAAGGTAAGAAATCCTATTCATAATTCTTTTCTTTATCCTTTTTTTATTTTTACACGTTCATTTTAGCGTAATCTTCCGTACGCTAACGCGAACGTACGATTAGCTTCATGTTTACGTTTTATGGTAAACATTCAGGGTGTTGAAACGGATTAAAACAACTTACATTACTTTTAATGGGAAAAACTATTTTGGTGATTGAACAAATCTGTTTTGGAACGGATTATGGTCGAGAACCGAGGTTCCACTGTATGTGAAAACAAACATGTGGATCAACAGGAAAAGTGGATTATAACAGCCCAAAAGCAAAGGATACACGTCTCTCATGTTGTCGATGTGACGAGCCCTTAGAATGTCATTGATACCGATGATATTCTCATGGTTGAAACGAAGCAGGATCTTGATCTCTCTCAGTGTGCGCTGGCAGTAGGTCTGGTGCTCAAAAGGGCTGATTTTCTTGATGGCGACACGCTGGTTGGTCATGTGGTCCAGAGCAGAGCTGAACCAGGAGAAGAGAGGCACAAATCAGTGCTCATGTTACAACGCTGCATGATTCATTCCGGATACCAGGAAGGCAGCAGATAAAAGGGAGTTGAAGAAGAATGATCTACTTAAATGAATGTCAGTAACAGTGCATTTCTGTGAACAACTGTAGGTGCATGTTCTCCTAACATTGGTATGAGTAGTGGTAAGAAGTGAGCAGGTAGAACACGTGACAATACTGGATTGTGTGTTTAAATGCATCTTCATTAGCACATTTTGTGCAACAATCACCTAAAATAATGACCTGTGTAGGATCATTCCGGTTCTATGCATCTGATATGGAAACATTCTTGACATTTTTTCCAAGCATAAACATAGATTAAAAGAAAAACGCCTAAAAATCCCAAATGCACACAGTATTCATGTATGTTACTATACAGGGTTAGGGTACACCACCGTATTTGTGCAATGATAGATTATTTGAATAACATCCCTGACCCAATTAACAAAATATTGTATGCAACTGGAATCGAACTCGGGTCCCGGCGGTGAGAGCGCCACAACCAAACCACTAGACATCCATTGGTACAGATGACAGATAAAAAGGCTTTTGATTTTATCTTATCATTCATCAGACTATTTTTACTCACGATGCCAGAAACAAAAGATAGAGGTTGGAGAAAACAAAGCAGTCCTGAAAGATATAAACAAGTCTGATTTATCATTAGATAGACCAAAGAGTTAAAATGAAAAATGAAATGATCTGCATTTATATAGCGCTTTTCAAGTCAAAGACTTCCCAAAGCGCTTTACAATGTGCTCCACATTTCCCAATAGCGGCCTTGCAGCCATGTAAGGCGCTAACCTGCTTATTGGGGGTATTAGGGGTTCAGTGTCTTACCCAAGGACACTTCGACATGTAACACGGACGAGCCGGGATTTTAACAGAGATCCCTTGATCCCAAGACAAGCGCTCTACCTCCTGAGCTACTGCCTGTTCTAAATTATAGTGCAGAAAATACGTTTCTGCCTTAATGGGATTTCTTATCTTTTTTTTTTTAAACTGACATTCGTAAGTTTCATTTATACTTCTTTTACACAAGTATTTCTAAGTGTTTTCTCCCTCGCGCAAAGTGCCTGTCAAAAACACCCACGTCAGCAAAATTGCAATGACACAGACCAAAACAGAACGTCAATGTCGTCACAATTCTACTGTGCGATGATTGTTTCCTGGAGCAAGCCCAAGAGCCCCCCACGTAACTTGTGGCCATGTTCTCAGCTCAGCAGACTTGCCACTGCAATCACAGCAGTGAATTGGCAGTGAGATCATCGTATCGCGAGCAACAGGTTTTGTTCAACGTGCCCACACAAGGCTGCAGATCACCAGCTGTGATAACCGCAGAAGTGAGGCCTTGGTGTGAGTTGCAAATCGCCTTTACATCCCCTGCAAAACAGTTTCCTACACAGCTGATTATTTGTAGCAATTGGTCTGTAAATCATATGGCGGGATTACAGTGTCCGTTGCACACGTTCAGGAAAAACTTCAGACTTCAACTCAAACCTGTCAATCTCAGCCAATTGTTCCCCTTAATAATGGTTGGAATTCCTTTGGTTAAGTGAAAAGAAAATTACAAACAAAACAGAGCATCTATTTACTCACAGCATGACATACTATATAGAAAAACAAATAAAATATATTTTTGTTGACTTTATTTACAGAGTACATACAATTATTTTAGCATATTTCCTAGTTTTCACCAAAGAAATATAACAATACTACTGCGGAAATAATACAAGAATCCTACAAAAGTCCTACTGCAGAAATACTATAAGAGTACATGTACTACACAAATACAACAATCATTTGTAAACACCACAGTAGAAAAATACTATTGCAGAAATACTAAAGAAATACAACCAACTTACTACAGAAATGGTACTAAAATACAATTATATCGATACTAAAAAAAATCCTACTAGAGAAACACTACTGAAGAAATACTACAATACTACGAGAATGCAACAAATAAAACAACTACAATAATACTGTAGGAGCACAACAGAACTTCTTTAGAAATCCTATAGAAATACTGCAAAAAAATATGCTAATATCCATCAATCCCTCCATTATCAGCACCGCTTATCCTCAGTAGGATCGCGGGGGTGCTGGAGCCCATCCCAGCTTCTTCGGGCAGTGGGCAGGGGACACCCTGAACTGGTTGCCAGCCAGTCGCAGGGCACACAGGGACAGACGTTTTGCTCGCTCATTAACACCGAGGGACAATTTGGACCGGCCAATTAATATGAAATGCATGTTTTTGGAATGTGGGAGGAAACCGGAGTGCCCGAAGGAAACCCACGCAAGCACGGGGAGAACACACAAACTCCGGACATTATTAATTAGTTATTAATTGATAATAAGCGAAAATAAACCTTAGAAGACAAACCGCGGTACCCGTTTGCTCACAGCAACACAGACTATGTAGAACAAATACAGACATAATTTTATGTAAACAAGTTGATTTACCAAGTCAACAACCCCTCTTCCAGAATCTTTCCTTGTTATTTCCCTATTTGCAGTAAATTCAATGTTGCTTTTTGCAGTCTATTTTATTATCCTCGTACAAACATTGCTATATGGCGCACAAAGTTTTAACTACTCAAAAACGTTTAGAATACAAGGAAAATGTATAAGTTGACAGGTGTGTGAAGTCAATGGCCCAAACAACAACAACAAAACAGCACTGAATTGGACTGCAAACTGCGCCCTGCGCCAACCTTCTCTCCAGCGTTTCCTGTAAAGCTTGTAGCCACGCCTGTAGCTACTTTGCTAGCCTGCTAACCACAAAACGAGCTCGTTTATATCAACCGACGCACACAAGACACACAACGTCGTGTACTAAAAAACGTGTTCATGCGCAATAACGAAATCCCCAACAATCGAGAGAAAAAACGCAAGTTGTAGTCTTGGGGCTGTACTCACCAAACCATTCCGTAAGCTCCCTCTCCGATGTAAGACAGGTTGGTGTAGCGGGGGCCCACGTCGAAAATCTGGCCCTTGACGGACTCGGACGCAGGTTTCTGTCCAGCAGCCCCCGGCACTCCGTCGCCAGCCGCTCCGGTAACCGTCGCGTTGTTGGAGGCTGCGGCCCCGACCGCTGCGGTGCTACTCGAATCCGCCATTCTTCCTGTATAAGCCGCGCCTGTCCGTGCCTGCTGTGTTTTCACCCAGGGAGCCGCGTTGCTCTCGGCAAGCTTTCACGTCTCGAGTTGAGGCTTTCACTTTCAGGGGCCGCGGCGGTCGCTAGACGGAGTAAAGAGTGGCGGGGCTTCTTGACACTACCCGAGGTGGAAACGGATTGCGTGCGCGGGCACGAATTTGCTCTCAGCGCAGAGCGTAAATGCGCGTGCTGGACTAAGGTGATGCAATTGCGTTAGGTTTAGGAACCACGACTGCATTGCTGAGCGGGGTTATGTAGGATTGGGGTTACTTTAAATTAAACTCCGCCTGTCTAATTTCCCTATTAGAGGAAAACAAGCCAACACGCGGCATGTAATAGCGCGACCGTAGGTGGGCGTGACCAGATATGTTTCTGAGTTGTTGTTACTGTACGACTATAGTCGAATCAAATACATACCTGTCAACCTGTACAGTTTTACCGTACAAAATACGTTTAATATGCATTTTAAGACGTGTACGACGTACAAGAAAATCTGTACGGGAAAACGCAAGTTTGTCAATTATGGGTACCATCCCCGGCATACACCTACTATCACGAAACATTTAATCTATCAAGTTAAACGAGTTCGCCGCGGAATCCTCTATCTTGGTATCGTTTTTTCGTTGCAAACGAAGCGAGCGGTTTGATGTAGTGAAAGGAAGTCCATCTCTTTTTAGCGAACCGGCTTTTTCGGCTCAACTCACTAAAGAGAGCCGGCTCTCAAACAGCTCACCTGCTTTGATGCATTATATTACGGATTATTATGTTGTATAAAGAAGTTAAGAAAAAAAGGAAGTATAAAATGTGAAAATGAAAAAGGACAGGTTTGTGGTTATCCCTTTGATCAGTGTATTACCAAAAATAATTTAATGCAGAAAACGAATTCATAATTTGAATAAGAAAATGCATTATTCTACATAATTATATTTGCATGTATTTTTTTCCTTCGACAGTGAATGTCCAAGCTACTTAATTTTTGAACTTTCTTTTATAATAAACCTCATGTCGTGATTACCTAACCGGAGTCACCTGAGGTAATCAGCTGGTGTGCTGGAACGCGATCTCTTGATTGGTGGAAGTCTACTACATAAGCTGTCAGCGTCCAGAGATGGACGTTCGAGTGTCTTCCTCATTTCCTGAGTGAACCTCCAACATTCAAGGTACCACAAGCCCATGTATATTCCAAGTCTGATTCTCGTTGCCTGACCCTTGTCTGTTAAAAGTTTTCGATCTACTCTTCCGTCCCGGCCACCGACTTACCTGCTACGTTTCGCCACGCGTTTTCACCACGGAGTTGCCATATCGTCCCAAGAGGCTTTCCACTGCCAAGGCTCGACGTCCCAAGCCTGCTCCACCGAATCTTGTCACAATAAATCCTTTAACTGACGCTATTGGATCCGAGTCCTTGTTCTGTTCCATGACAGAACACTCGAACCAAAGCATGGATCCAGCGACAGTTCGTCCCACCTCTGAGAGATGCGGAAATGCCGAACAGGAATCCGCGCTACAGCGCCTACAACACACCGAAGGCGCAATACAACAAATCGTCCACGACGTATCCACACTAGTCCGGCAAGTACAACGTCACCAAGATTTTTTTGAACAGTACGAAGCTTCCCCGGCAACACGAGCACGAGATCCAGTTCCGCCCCTTTCTGATCAGGTCGGCAGTGTTGAACCACGAGTAGGTTCGCCAGAGAGATTCAGTGGAGAGCCCGCCCAGATCCGCCCCTTTCTTATAAATTGCCGACTAATTTTTGATCTACAACCGCGAGCCTTTGTGAACGAAAAGGCGAAGGTGGCTTTTGTGATAAATCATCTGACTGGCAGAGCCCGCCTTTGGGGAACGGCAGAATACGAACGAGGGGCGACAGCATGCACCTCTTTTAATTTGCTTAGCCAGGAAATGATTAAAGTTTTTGATTCTGGAGCCTCATCAGTCGATGCTGCTCGTTCAATCTTGAACATTCGCCAGGGGAGACGCTCCATTGCCGACTATGCCATTGACTTTCGCACACTAGCAGCCCAGAGTCACTGGAACGAAGAGGCGCTGGTCGACGCCTACCTCCATAGCTTGTCCGGTTATATCAAAGACGAATTGGTTTCCCACGCTCCTCCGGTAACTCTTGACAATGCTATCGAACTGACCGCCCGGATCGACCGTAGGGTTCAGGCAAGACGCAGAGAGAGAGAAGATCCCAGACAACCCATCACCCGGCAAAGTCAAGACATTAGTAAGATACCGAACCCCCCAACCAATTCTACCGCACCTCATGAGATGATGGAGGTGGACCGCACCTTTCTCTCCGTCGAAGAACGCCAGCGAAGGCGTACCGAACGGCTATGTTATTACTGCGGCGGCCAGGGACATAGGGTGGTCAATTGCCCGTTAAAAGCCAACGCTCGTCGGATATAGGGGACATCCGATTGAGCTCAGCTTTATTATCGTCCCCCAAGACTGATAGACCTGTTCTCCGGGCAAATCTCATTATTTCCGGTACATCTCAACCCTTCCATGCCCTCATCGATTCTGGCGCCGAAACAAATATCCTGGATTTGTCACTCGCACACAAGATGGGGATACCTGTTGAAACCCTTCCTAACCCGGTATCAGCTCGGGCTTTGGATGGCCACCTATTAGGCACCGTATCTCAAATAACGGAACCCATTGAACTACAGTTGTCTGGAAATCACAGAGAGAAGATCCGATTTCACTTACTTCACTCCCCTAACCAACCCCTTGTCCTGGGTCATCCTTGGTTGGTGCAACACAACCCCCATTTCGACTGGCGCACTGGGTCGATACTTGAATGGGGCATGGACTGTCACCAAACCTGTCTGCAAGCCGCTCCTTACCCAAATCATCCTGTTTCCACGAGGGCTCCACCCAATCTGTCCAAGGTCCCAGCCTGTTACCACCACCTACGGGAGGTCTTCAGTAAAGCTAAGGCCTCTTCCTTGCCCCCTCATAGACCTTATGACTGCGCAATTGATCTCCTGCCGGGGTCTGCTCCTCCTCGGGGCCGCCTCTACTCCTTGTCCATTCCCGAGAGGAAGGCCATGGAGGAGTACATTTCCGATGCCTTGGCGGCTGGTATCATTCGACCCTCCTCTTCTCCTGCTGGGGCGGGGTTCTTCTTTGTGGGAAAAAAGGACGGGTCACTCCGGCCCTGTATAGATTATCGGGGCCTTAATGAAATCACGGTTAAAAATCGCTATCCCTTGCCTCTGCTTGCCTCTGCATTTGAGCTTCTACAGGGGGCCACGGTCTTCACTAAACTTGATCTGCGCAACGCCTACCACTTAGTCCGAATCCGGGAGGGTGATGAATGGAAGACGGCATTCAACACACCCAACGGTCACTACGAGTATCTGGTAATGCCGTTCGGATTAACCAATGCTCCAGCTGTTTTCCAATCTTTGGTAAATGACATTTTACGAGATGTGCTTAATCGTTTTGTTTTTGTGTATCTGGACGATATCTTGATTTTCTCAAAGTCCCTCGATGAACACCGAAAACATGTCCAGCTGGTTCTCCGTCGTCTCCTAGAGAACTCTTTATTTGTTAAGGCAGAGAAGTGCGAGTTTCACGCCAAGACAGTCTCGTTCCTGGGCTACATCGTGGCGGAGGGGACCCTTCAGATGGATCCTGCCAAGGTATCAGCAGTCACCTCTTGGCCTGTCCCTGAGTCTCGGAAAAAACTCCAACAATTCCTTGGTTTTGCCAATTTCTACCGGAGGTTCATCAGGAACTACAGTTCGGTGGCAGCTCCCCTCACGCTTCTTACCAGTCCTAGAGAGCCATTTCGGTGGTCTTCCGAGGCTAATGCAGCTTTCAACCGTCTAAAAACCCATTTCTCTACGGCCCCCATACTCCAGGTACCGGACCCTGCACGCCAACTGGTAGTGGAGGTGGACGCCTCAGATGTGGGAGTGGGTGCTGTCCTGTCCCAGCGGTCGGACAAGGACCAGAAAATGCACCCGTGCGCCTTCTTTTCCCGGCGGTTGTCCCCGGCCGAACGCAACTACGACGTGGGGGATCGTGAGTTGTTGGCCGTCAAGCTAGCCCTGGAGGAATGGCGGCATTGGTTGGAGGGGGTAACGGTGCCGTTCATAGTTTGGACTGACCACAAGAACTTAGAATATATTAGATCGGCCAAGCGGCTCAATCCTCGCCAGTCACGTTGGGCCCTGTTTTTCACCCGCTTTAACTTCACTCTGTCCTACAGACCCGGATCTCGGAATGTGAAACCCGACGCGCTGTCCCGACAATTCCAGAGTTCCAATGACACACCTCAGGGTCCCGCAACGGTCCTTCCAGCTTCCTGTATGGTGGCAGCAGTCTCCTGGGATATCGAGTCCCGAGTCAGAGAGGCGATACCCGATCAGGCGGGTCCCAGCTCCTGTCCCGAGGGTCGACTATTCGTCTCCGAACCCTTACGGTCCGAGGTCCTCCAATGGGGGCACAATTCTCACTTTTCTTGCCATCCGGGGTCGGCTCGGACTCACAGTTTCTTGTCCCGACGCTTCTGGTGGCCTACCATGGCCAAGGACGTTAGGGAATACGTCTCCGCCTGTCAAGTGTGCGCCCAGAACAAAACATCCCACCAACGTCCGGCCGGTCTGTTACATCCACTTCCGGTTCCCCGCCGCCCATGGTCCCACATCTCCTTGGACTTTGTGACGGGGTTGCCAGTATCCGAGGGGATGACGACTGTACTAACTATCGTGGACCGGTTCAGTAAGATGGTCCATTTCGTGGCACTACCGAAGCTCCCCTCCGCCAAGGAAACTGCATTGATAGTCCAGCAGCATGTGTTCCGCCTCCATGGCATCCCTCTGGACATTGTTTCTGACCGTGGTCCCCAGTTCTCATCCGCGTTTTGGAAGGAGTTCTGTCGTCTGTTGGGTGCCTCTGTCAGCCTCTCATCAGGGTTCCACCCTCAATCCAATGGTCAGTCTGAACGAGTGAACCAAGATTTGGAAACGGCACTTCGCTGCATGGTCTCTAGTGAACCGTTGTCCTGGGCTCGGCAATTGGCATGGGTGGAATATGCTCACAATTCCTTGGTTAGCTCATCCACTGGAATGTCCCCCTTCCAGTGTGTGTATGGGTACCAACCCCCTATGTTCCCTAGTCAAGAAGAGGAAGTAAACTGCCCGTCAGCTACGGCGAATGCACGTCGCTGTCGGCGAACTTGGGCTCGTGCTCGGGCCACACTCCTTCGGGCAAGCAAGACTCATGCCGTTGGGGCTAACCGACGGAGGAGTCCTGCTCCGAAGTACCAGGTGGGCCAGAAGGTGTGGCTCGCATCAGCTGATCTTCCACTGAAGGTTGAGTCGAGGAAACTGGCTCCTCGGTATCTTGGCCCATTTCCTATAGTAAAAATTATCAACTCCTCAGCAGTCCGTCTCCGTCTACCAAGATCTATGAGAGTGCACCCCACGTTTCATGTTTCCCGAATCAAGCCCGTCAGCCAGAGTCCGTTGGCACCCATTCCACCTCCTCCCCCAGCTCCACGCTCCTTGGACGGGGAGCCTATCTATACAGTGCGCCGCCTGCTCCGCTCCCGACGCAGGGGTCGGGGCTTCCAGTACTTGGTCGATTGGGAGGGATATGGTCCAGAGGAGAGATCATGGATTCCCAGCAGGCAGATCCTGGACCGATCTCTTGTGGCAGAATTCCATCAACTGCATCCTGACCAACCAGCACCACGCCGTGGTCGTCGTCGTAGGTCCGACGCTGCTGCTCTTCCACCGGCAGACCCACCCGCTACCACCCCTTCAGATGCGGACGAAGGGGCCTCTATCCACTCGGAAGAATTCTGAGGGTTCATCGGACGACCTCTGGGCCCTCGATTTTTGGATTATTGGTGATGTATTTTGGGTTTTGGGGAATTATTTGTAACTGGCCTGTGATTTTTTTTCCCTTGGATTACCGGTGTTGCCATGTGACGTGTTTGGATTTATTTTTATTTTTCCCTGGGGGACTTCTGGAGCCGTCCCTTGAGGGGGGGGTTCTGTCGTGATTACCTAACCGGAGTCACCTGAGGTAATCAGCTGGTGTGCTGGAACGCGATCTCTTGATTGGTGGAAGTCTACTACATAAGCTGTCAGCGTCCAGAGATGGACGTTCGAGTGTCTTCCTCATTTCCTGAGTGAACCTCCAACATTCAAGGTACCACAAGCCCATGTATATTCCAAGTCTGATTCTCGTTGCCTGACCCTTGTCTGTTAAAAGTTTTCGATCTACTCTTCCGTCCCGGCCACCGACTTACCTGCTACGTTTCGCCACGCGTTTTCACCACGGAGTTGCCATATCGTCCCAAGAGGCTTTCCACTGCCAAGGCTCGACGTCCCAAGCCTGCTCCACCGAATCTTGTCACAATAAATCCTTTAACTGACGCTATTGGATCCGAGTCCTTGTTCTGTTCCATGACACCTCATTCATGTCGAGTGTCGAGCAACTCAGGATCTCACAACAAAATGTTAATTAACAATATACATGATATAACGAAACACATGTAAAATATAACATGTTAAACTACATAAATAAACACGTTTGAAAAAAAATATGGTGTAAGATTATTTTGTAATTTGTAAGGGAAAATACGACAATTTGTAAGGGCTTGGAGCCGTGGACGTTGACAGGTATGCAAATAGGACAGATCAATGTTAGTTTCATGTGTTTAAATCAGAGTTTTTTTTGCTCTGCAATCTTAACTGACTTTATGAAATTTTATTAAATATACTATACTACCTCGTGGGCAGCCATCCACTTATGTGGTTGAATGTTACAGTTACAAGGCTCATCATTGGAAAAAAACAACAGTACTAAACAATGGCTTGCTTTTTGCTTTTTTTCAACAGCACACTAGCATGTTAATGAAATTCGTAAAGAAATAGGATGTCTGGTTTCCAAGTAGGTTGGTCTGAAATTAATTGTTTTACAGTATTCCATGCCTGCCAACCTCTGCCCATTATTCCCCTTATTAATTATTGCAATTCCCCCTATTGAGCTATAATAAACACAACGCAGCATCAACTTACTCAAAGAAAGACAAACTATTTGGAATAAAAACAAATTTAGTTAGAGTAAAGAAGTTTGTTATTTACAAAATAAACAACACAATCAATTCATTCAGTATCTTTCTTAGTTCTTTCTTAGTCCAATTGCAGGAAATTGAGTGTTTTATATGTTGAAGTGCAGGATTTCGCAGACTTCATGTGAACGGTCTACAGATGGTTTTCCTCTGTAACAGAAACTGTTACAATTAAGTATATTTGTATCAAAGATGTCAGAGTATAAGTTAACATTGTCTTCCTATACTCCTAGTACTTAATTCACAAGGCTGAAAACCAAATGAATGCATTAAAGTGAGGAGAGCAGAGCTGAACTCCGTAATCTATTTTAATCAATGAAAAGCTATCTTGCTCAAATGCACTTTTTTTTTAATTTAAAGGCGCGGTGCGTTGTTTGAAGAGTTTTCGGGGAAGTGAAAGTTGAATATTTTCTCTTTTAGGAATGTGTTAACAATGTCCAACAGAGTTTAAAGAGCCCTTGTGCTTTATTTTCGATTGCGTCAATCCGCTTTTGGGTTGGTTCTGTTGGTTTTCTGTTGTTTTATTTTGTCAATGTAATTGTAGTCGGTACAGCACTTTGAGACTTATTATAAAGGGCTATACAAATACTCATCACTAAACTTGAATTGACTAGGGTGATTGATTGATGGACAGACAGACAGATAGAACAAATGGATGGATGAATGGATGGACTTGCTCCTTCATATCTTTCAGATTTAATTTCGCCCTATGTTCTGGTCCGGAGCCTTCGCTCTGAAAATGCTGGTCTACTAGTGATCCCAAGAGCCAAGAAGAGTTCCGCAGGTTCGAGAGCGTTCTCCATTCGGGCCCCAGTGCAGTGGAATGCTCTTCCCCCTGAGATTCGATCAGCAACCTCAGTGGAAATGTTTAAATCTAAGCTTAAAACACACTTCTATTCTATAGCATATGAATAACCTATGTTTTATGTTGACAATATCTGTGTATCATTTATTATTGCAACATCCATTGCAGTCTGGTCATGGAAGGGGCATGACTTTATGTGCGGTCCCTTCTTTTACTTGTCATTGCCAATGGTGTTGAATAGTACTGTATTGCTTTTCTTGTTGTTGTCTACTGTTTACTTTCCTCGTCCACTGATTTAAACGGGCTACTGCCGTCCGTCATGGTGTTGTCACGTGGTTAGGTCACATGTGTGCAAATGGAGACGAGCGCAACACGAACGTGCCTCATGGATGCGTCATGACGTAATCAGTTCATGCACTTCCTGGTCATGTCGGCAATGGCAAGGAACATGTAGTTTATGCAACAGTTATTACCATTTGACTTATTGATACGTTGACTCTAGGAATGATAACTTCTGCACTGCGACGAAACTGGCTCTTCCCGATTTGTGTAACTTCAACTCTGTTGGACTTCCGTTTTACAGTCAGCACTTGCAGACTCAGGTTTGGATCGTTGTCGTAAGGGAAACATTTGGTGCTGCAGTCGAGCTCCACTAGACTGCTTTCACTGCAGAAATCAAGGATATTTCAGAGGCCAATATTTGTAGTTACATTTGCTATTAACATTGTTTTTGTATTGATCTTTGTTAAAAGTGCAGTTGCACCACTGACACCAGGTAAGGGTTGTGTTTGGTGAGGCAGTCAGATTTACAAATAAATAAACCTACCTCAGATCAGATCAAGAAAGCAATATGAAACTATAGCATAGGAAAAAAAAACTTAACTTAGCGGCACGGCGGCTGAGTGGTTGGGCATCCGCGGCACAGTTCTGAGGTCTGGGATTAGATCTTCCTGAATATTTTGCTCATTTTGAGTATTGTTATTTTTATGTATTGTATTTTTATAGGGCTCTTGGGTGGTTAGCGCACAGCCCTACGGTGCGGAGGTCCAGGGTTCAATTCCAGCTACCGCAGCCTCTGTGTGTGGAGTTTGCATGTTCTCCCCGTGCTTGCTTGGGTTTTCCTCCGGTTTCTCCAGTTTCCAAAAACACGGATTTCAGGTTAATTGGCCAGTCTAAATTGTCCCTAGGTAAGAATAAGCGAGTGAGCTGTCTGTCTCAGTGTGCCCTGTGACTGGTTGGCAACCAGTTCAGGGTGTCCTCTGCCCACTGGCCGAAGATAGCTAAGCTGGGCTCCAGTACCCCTGCAACCCTACTGAAGAGGTGTGGTGCAGAAAATGGATGGATGGGTCTTACCTAACTTATAATCAAAGTCTATGTGCTTCTCCTTTTGTATAAAAGCATCAACAGATAAGTAATGCCCCATTATGGAAGAAAGCCCATGCAACAATTAATGGCTTTACTTGCTGTTATCTTGCTAATACCATCCCTAATTATATTTTTGGGGGATGAGATGTGCGGCAAATCAAAATCATGGTTTTATTATCGCCTTCTGCCATGACGCAAGAGAGTTGCGTGCCCCATTTTCCATCTGCAGAGGCTCAGCACAGTATTACGTTACGTGTTGGTGAAACGAAAATCGGTAAATTGTTAAGTTAAAAGAGAAAGCACTTTAACGCCTAATAGATGCAACCAATTAATATTTCTACAATGAGAGGTGAGGCATAGCCTCCCATGCTTCCCCTAACTGCACGTCACTGGGTTATGCAGAGCTGAAAAATTTTGCGACATTCCGAATTTTTCTTTCCCGCAGAGCTGTCATTCCCTGTTCAGCGGCCCACCCGCTTCTCATCGGTACGACTTGTTCAAACTTCTCCAAGAGCATCTGGACAATGGGCTCTTCAGCACACATCAAGTCCAGATGCCCCAAGTATCCCTCTTGCGAAACTATGCGTTTCCCAGTTAGTGATTCGCAAGTGGACTGGAGTCAAAGTTTCCCAAGCTATAATCCGGTCAACTACACTCATCCTTCAGTGGCAAGGAAGCCAGCATGGGCCGACCCTGA